>NC_036854.1:32498532-32508283 GCF_002910315.2 Salvelinus sp. IW2-2015 | reverse complement strand
AGATATTAATTATTTTACTAACCTTCATAAACTTCATCAGATGACAGTCCTATAACATCATATTACACAATACATATATGGTTTGTTCGAAAATGTGCATATTTAGAGCTGAAATCCGTGGTTATACATTGTGCTAACGTAGCATCTTTTTCCCAGAATGTCCGGGTATATTTATGACACTCACCTATTCTGACCAAATAACTATTCATAAACTTTACTAAAAAATACATGTTGTATAGGAAATGATAGATACACTAGTTCTTAATGCAATCGCCGTGTTAGAATTCTAAAAATAACTTCAGTACGACATCCAGCTTACGTTATAGCGAGAGAGTGCACAAAATCTGGGCGCAAACTAATAGTAAACATGTTCGACAGATATATGAAATAACATCATAAATGGGTCCTACTTTTGATGATCTTCCATCAGAATGTTGTACAAGGGGTCCTTTGTCGGGAACAATCGTTGTTTGGTTTTAGAATGGCCTTTTTCCCTCTTGAATTAGCAAGCAGACTAGCCAAGTGGCGCGAAGCTCTCCTTCGTGAACAAACGCAGAGAACGCAACACGCCTAACCTCCCGAAAAAAATTCAATAATATGATAAAACTATATTGAAAAAACATACTTTACGATGATATTGTCACATTTATCAAATAAAATCAAAGCCGGAGATAGTAGCCGTCTATAACGACAGCTTTTCAGAAGGCAATCCCCGGTTCCTTCTCGCGCCTTCCTGAAAACAGGAAATTGGTGTCACGTCATGCCAAGAGCTCTTATTCGACCTCAGATCAAGCTATACACTCCATTTCTTCTCTCACTGCCTATTGACATCTAGTGGAAGGCGTATGAAGTGCATGTATACTAATACATATCAAGCAAATTAATAGGGATGCCCTGGAACAGAGTATCGATTTCAGATTTTCCACTTCCTGTCAGGAAGTTTGCTGCAAAATGAGTTCTGTTTTACTCACAGATATAATTCAAACGGTTTTAGAAACTAGAGAGTGTTTTCTATCCAATAGTAATAATAATATGCATATTGTACGAGCAAGAATTGAGTACGAGGCCGTTTGAAATGGGCACCTTTCATCCAAGCTACTCAATACTGCCCCTGCAGCCCTAAAAAGTTAAGGGTCCAATGTGAATTACTCTTTTGAAATACTTTTCCCCCCACCTCAAAGTAAAGTCTCTGGTATTACTCTCTGTTTAAAATCAGACAATTACTCTCATCATTTCCGTAACTGCTGCAGAATATTTAATGTGCTGACTTATGTGCAGTACCAGTCAAAAGTTTGGACATATCTACTCATTCAAGGGTTTTTCTTTATTTTTATTATTTTCTACATTGTAAAATAATAGTGAAGACATCAAAACTATGAAATAACACATATGGAATCATGTAGTAACCAAAAAAGTGTTAAACAAATCAAAATATTTTTTATATTTGAGATGTTTTACTATTTTACAATGTAGACAATAGTAAAACATAAAGAAAAACCCTTGAATGAGTAGGTGTGTCGAAACTTTTGATACTGTATATATATTGGATTATTTTTTATAGGATAGGTTTGGAAATACAGTATTTTAACCATCCAGCCCAACAATAAAAGAAGGAATAGTCCTCTGTCCCTGTTATCTTCCTTATCAACTCTGACCTATATAATATATCTAGTTTGTGACCGGGTCTTCCCAGTAGCCTACCGAATATCGAATACAGCAGGGCGGGCTAGGGAAGGAAACCGGCAGGCAGGGACCGGCAGGAACTCGCTGGAGCGTTGAAAGTCCTCGATCAACGCAGATTAGGTCAGAGCAGCACAAACGGCTGCACTTGACTTCGATACGGACCACTTTCTGCACGGAGGACTGTAGCGCACAGCCAAATACTGCAGGAGAAAACATGTCTCGTTCTATCGTCCGACTTTCGCTCGTCATCTCTCAGAAAGTGGCTGCCAAGTCCGTCTTATTGCCCAAGACCAGGGTTCCTGCTTTCATCCGTCCTGTCTCCACTAGTTCAGGTTTGAGCTATTCTGTTAGAATCGAATAAGGATTTATAGAATGTAGTTACATAGCTTGCATCTGGATAGGATACTTTATTGTCTATCAGTTAAAATTAAGTTTATTAATTAAAATGAAGTTGAATTTCAACACAAGTTTATTAGATACCATTTTAATAAAACTAGGACATAGTGTATCTATAATTTTAAAGAAATGAACAAGTATTTTTGTCATGTTATGTAATAGGTTGATGCAGAAAAGACCAGTGGAAATTGCCAGACAGCCATCTGTCACATGCTTACTGTCACATTTTTCCTGGGGGGTCACATTTGCTCCAAAGAGCAGAAATCCATAGTGCTCAAATCTAATTAGGCTAAAGTGGCGAAATGAAAAGCACAAAGCAATGGATACTTTTTTAAATGACAAATAAACAAAATGCAACAAAACGCTCAACACATTTTGCTTATCAGTGTGTGCGTTACAGGCTCAGGATCTCTGACTCGTTATGATGAGACGACAGACTGGCAGAAAAAACTTACCCCTGAACAGTATGTGGTCACGAGGGAGAAGGGGACAGAGATGGTGAGTCACACACAGCACACATGCACACACACTTTGCCTGTCCTCAGCCTCAGTGACCATTGACTGACATTCCTTTATAAATGTCAGTGGGTTCAGTGTGTAGTTTTGAATGGACTTTGTTCTTTGTTTATAATCTTCCTCAGAGTGAAAGATAAGAGCAGTTGGTTAAAGAATGACATATGGGCTGAATCCTTCATTTGCACTGATCTGAAAGCTTCAATAATGACAAGAAGACAACATATAGTGTGTTTACTGTGTGTTAACCAGGTGTGTGTATTTGTGTCCTCAGCCCTTCAGCGGTCTCTATCTGAACCATAGTGAGGTGGGGATGTACCACTGTGTGTGCTGCGATACTCCCCTCTTCAGGTAACCATCTAACCCCCTTATACCTCTCTAACACCTGACTCAGGTAACCATCTATCCCCCCTACACCTCCCTAACACCTCACCTGACTTCACTCTAACCCGAATTCACTCTAACCCCTAACATCTTAATTTAACCCGAATATGAGCATTTATACTAAACCTCTTACTAGACCTCTCTCTCTGTGTCTGTCTCTCTCTCTGTGTCTCTGTCTCTCTGTCTGTCTCTCTCTGTCTCTCTCTTTCTCTCTGTAGTTCAGAGGCAAAATATGACTCTGGGACAGGCTGGCCAGCGTTCAAAGAGGCTCATGGGACGTGGGAGCGCAACGAGAGCCATGCATCCATCATCCGTCGCCCTGACAACACCATGGGTAGTGCCGAGACAGAGGTCCTCTGTAAACATGTGAGTTGCATTCTGGGTAATAATGCAGCAAGATGTGTTGGTGTGTTGTGTGTTCTGTCTCCTCCTACTGTATTATTTTTACCCTGCATGTGTGTGTGTGTGTGTGTGTGTGTGTGTGTGTGTGTGTGTGTGTGTGTGTGTGTGTGTGTGTGTGTGTGTGTGTGTGTGTGTGTGTGTGTGTGTGTGTGTGTGTGTGTTGTGGGTGTGTGTGTGTGTGTGCTACAGTGTGATGCCCATCTGGGGTTCATGTGTTTGAAGATGGACCAGACCCCACAGGACAGAGGTTCTGCATCAACAGCCAGTCTCTTAACTTCAGACCGAGAGATCTCACACCCGAAGACTAGTGGAGCCCCTAGGACCGCTTAGAACCGTCTAAAACCACCTAGGCCTGACCGGAGCAAACCTTCAAACCCAGAGAACACAAACCCAAGGTCCAGTAAAACACAACAGAACTGACACCTGGATCCCTAACACTGACCATAGATGGAATTTTCCTGATTTCCTGACCTCGGCATCAGGAATACTGTTTTCTATGTCTGTATCTTTCTGTAACTGATCATAGATGAACCTGTAATATTTACCTGACTGTATTTACATCTGTTCCCAGCCTAACCCTAGCCCCAACTACGGTACAGTATGTTATAGGGGTAAGGAAGTAAAGGGGGGTCATGTGTTTCATATGGTGACATTTTTATGTCTTTAAAGGGTCTTCAATCATAGTCACTGGTTCGCTCTGAAAATTAAAGGCCTAATGCAATGGTCTCAATATCAAATAATTTCTGGGTAAAAATGAAGTACCTTACTGTAATAGTTTTCCATTAAAATGGTCAAAAATAAACAAAAATAGCTTTTTAGCAAAAAACGATTTCTCTAGCAACAATCTTTACAGTGTTAGTTTCATCAGCTGTTGTACAATATGATACAAAACACAGGAAAACTGAATTTTAACTGCTTCTAACTGATAGGTAAGGAGTATTTTTGACCGCTCATTGAATCGAGCCCTTAGTGTCTGCTGTTGTGTACAGTTAGTCTGTGTCTGTGGTAGAACCTACTGTCATATGAACCCTTCAACATGGAGCATATTCTGTCAATAAAATTTGTATTTTTTTCTTGTGTTTTTGGAAAGTGTTCTATTGTGTTCAGTTGACAAAATAGTCTAGTGTGTTTTTGTGTTGGTTTAAAAAGAGAAATCAGTTGTAAAATACAGTATAAAGTGCATTCCGAAAGTATTCAGACCCCTTCCTTTTTCCACATTTTGTTACGTTACAGCCTTATTCTAAAATGTATCAATAAAAACATTTCCTCATCAATCTACACACAATACCCCATGATGACAAAGCGAAAAAAAGTTTTTAGATTTTTTTGCAAATGTATTAAAAATGTAAAACATATAAATACCTTATTTACATAAGTATTCAGACCCTTTGCTGTGAGACTAAATTGAGGTCAGGTGCATCCTGTTTTCATTGATCATCCTTGAGATGTTTCTACAACTTGATTGGAGTTCACCTGTGGTAAATTCAATTGATTGGACATGATTTGGAAAGGCACAAACCTGTCTGTATAAGATCCCAAAGTTGACAGTGCATGTCAGAGCAAAAAACAAACCATGAGATACAGGATTGTATCGAGGCACAGATCTGGGGAAGGTTACCAAAACACTTCTGCAGCATTGAAGGTCTCTGAGAACACAGTAGCCTCCATCATTCTTAAATGGAAAGAGTTTTAACCACCAAGACTCTTCCAAGAGCTGGACGCACAGCCAAACTGAGCAATCGGGGGAGAAGGGCCTTAGTCAGAGAGGTGACCAAGAACCCTATTGTCACTCAGACAGAGCTCCAGAGTTCCTCTGTGGAGATGGGAGAACCTTCCAGAAGGACAACCATCTCTGCAGCACTCCACCAATCAGGGCTTTATGGTAGACTGGCCAGACGAAAGCCACTCCTCAGTAAAAGGCACATGACAGCCCGCTTGGAGTTAGCCAAAATACACCTAAAGGACTCTCAGACTATGAGAAACAAGATTCTTTGGTCTGATGAAACCATAATTTAACTCTTTGGCCTGAATGCCAAACATCACATCTAGAGGAAACCTGGCACCCTCCCTACGGTGAAGCATGGTGGTGGCAGCATCATGCTGTGGGGATGTTTTCAGCGGCAGGGGGCTGGGAGACTAGTCAGGATCGAGGCAAAGATGAACGGAGCAAAGTTCAGAGAGGTCCTTGATGAAAACTTGCTCCAGAGTGCTCAGGACCTCAGACTAGGGCGAAGATTGTCAGGGGACAATTACATATTTACCTGATTTGTTTGATATTAATTGTAAACAATTATATATTTAACTAAGAGTAAGACTGGCCTGCTAATGCTGAGTATTTATGGTGTCCACTCTAGCTTCATTGTTAGGGAAGCTCTCAGCTTCACAACTTAGAGTTTGCGGTCGACGGTTTCATTATTGCAATAATTAATCGATGATTGTTTGAATAATTGTCCAAGTCTCTCTCAGTAATGAAATTATCACTAGATGGTTCACCTTCCAACAGGACAACGGCCCTAAGCACACCGTCAAGACACCGCAGGAGTGGCTTGGGGACAAGTCTCTGAATGTCCTTGAGTAGCCCAGCCAGAGCKRGGACTTGAACCCGATCAAACATCTCTGGAGAGACGTGAAAATAGCTGTGCAGCGACACTCCRCATCCAACCTGACAGAGCTTGAGAGGATCTGTTGAGAAGAATGGGAGAAACGCCCCAAATACAGGTGTGCCAAGCTTGTAACATCATGCCCAAGAAGACTCGAAAGCCAAAGGTACTTCAACAAAGTACTGAGTAAAGGGTCTGAATACTTCTGTAAATGTGATATTTCAGTTTTTTTATTTTTATATATTTGCAAAAATTTCTCCGAACTTGTTTTTGCTTCGTCATTATGGGATGTTGTGTGTAGATTGATGAGGATATTTTTTTGTCATCCAATTTAGAATAAGTCAAGGGGTCTTAATACCTGAGTGCACTGTAGTTACAACAATGATATCAACATCGCCCCCTTTCTGTCAGAAGCACACACTGCACTGACTGGTATGTCCAGCCCACTGCCAGTAAAGGGCTGTTAATGATAAACACAACAAGAGGTCATCACCCCCTCTGTGTGTGTGCGTGTGTGTGTCAACATTTGTCCAGAAAGAGGCAGCACAGAGAAAGTGAAGGTCGGACACAAGACAGAGGGAAGGATAAATCGAGGGAGGAGTGGGTCATTTTTTCCCTTGTCGGTGGACATCGGTTCTGGTATTACACTAGACATAATCATTTAGCAGGGATCCAGGCAAAACCAATCAGATTACACTAGCATCGTGATATCAACCTTGTGGGACAGACACAGCAGAAGGAAGAAGCAGAGAGTGGTGTTGGGAGTGTTTTGGGGACAGTGCTACGATGACTGGGGTGTGGCAATGTGTTACCATGCTAATGGTGGTGTGTGTGTGTCTATGGGGGTCGGCGGAGGCGATTGGGGGAGCAAAGAGCCGACCACGACCCCAGAGGAGACCCATCAAGAAGCCCAAGGTGAACCCCATTGACGACACCCCCCCAGCTCAGAACATTGACATACAACAGGTAGGTACAAGAGTGTGTTTGTTTGTTTGTGTGTGTGTGTGCAAACATGATCTCACAACTACAGCACAAACACAGCCAGTGGCGGACGTGCAGAGAGATGATCAGGCCTGTGGTGGAGTCACTTGCGCTTACAGAGAGTGATGTACTTACTGGAAATCATCTCGCACGCATGAGATTGC
Source organism: Salvelinus sp. IW2-2015 (assembly GCF_002910315.2). Taxonomy (NCBI): domain Eukaryota; kingdom Metazoa; phylum Chordata; class Actinopteri; order Salmoniformes; family Salmonidae; genus Salvelinus; species Salvelinus sp. IW2-2015. The sequence goes on along the minus strand of NC_036854.1, from coordinate 32,501,160 downwards.
AGGCGTCGATCGGATATGTGGCATAGCTAACAGAGAGAAGAGGAGTGTAAACTCCCCAACAGGCGTGTGGTATGTGTCGATGATGAGTGGGATACTAAAACAAGAGAGAGGAGAAATTATGGCCAGAGTATAAGGGGTTTCGAGTTATATTATACAGCACATTGCTTAAACTTAGGCTAAGCTATAGACTATAGCCTAAATTGGAGAATAGAGAGTAACTCACAGGCCGTGGTGGTAGTGCTAAACAGAGAGGAGGAATGTAACTCACACGGCGTGTGGTAGTGTAACAGAGAGAAGGATGGTAACTCACAGGCGTGTGGTAGTGCTAACAGAGAGAGGGAGTGTAACTCCACAGGCGTGTGGTAGTGCTAACAGAGAGAGAGGAGAGTAAACTCACAGCCGTGTGGTTAGTCGCTAACAGAGAGATGAGAGTAACTCACAGGCGTGTGGTAGTGCTAACAAGAGAGAGGAGTGTAACTCACAGGCCTTGGTAGTGCTAACAGAGAGAGAGGAGTGTACACTCACAGGCGTGTGGTAGTGCTAACAGAGAGAGAGAGTGTAACTCAACAGCGTGTGGTAAGTGCTAACAGAGAGAGAGGAGTGTAACTCACAGGCGTGTGGTAGTGCTAACAGAGAGAGATAGGAGGTAACTCACAGGCCTGTGGTATGCTAACAGAGAGAGGGAGTGTGTACACTCACAGGCGTGTGGTCGTGGCTAAGCAGAGAGATAGGAGAGTAACTCCACAGGCGTGTTGGTAGTGCTAACAGAGAGATAGGAGTAACTCACAGGCCTGTGGTAGTGCTAACAAAGAGAGAGGAGTGTAACTCACAGGCCTGGGTAGTGCTAACAGAGAGAGAGGAGTGTAACTCACAGGCGTGTGGTCGTGCTAACAGAGAGATAGGAGAGTAACTCACAGGCCGTGTGGTCAGTGCTAACAGAGAAGTAGGAGAGTAACTCACAGGCTGTTGGTAGTGCTAACAGAGAGAGAGGAGAGTAACTCACAGGCGTGTGGTGCGTGCTAACAGAGAGAGAGGAGTGTAACTCACAGGCGTGGTGGTAGTGCTACAGAGAGAGAGGAGTGTAACTCACAGGCGTGTGGTAGTGCTAACAGAGAGAGAGGAGTGTAACCACAGGCGTGTGGTAGTGCTAACAGAGAGAGAGGAGTGTAACTCACAGGCGTGTGGTGTGCTAACAGAGAGAGAGGAGTGTAACTCACAGGCGTGTGGTAGTGCTAACAGAGAGAGAGGAGTGGTAACTCACAGGCGTGTGGTCGTGCTAACAGAAGAGAGAAGGAGTGTAACTCACAGGCGTGTGGTCGTGCTAAAGAGAGATAGGAGAGTAACTCACAGGCGTGTGGTAGTGCTAACAGAGAGAGAGGAGTGTAACTCACAGGCGTGTGGTCGTGCTAACAGAGAGAGAGGAGTGTAACTACACAGGCGTGTGGTAGTGCTAACAGAGAGAGAGGAGTGTAACTCACAGGCGGTGGTAGTGCTAACAGAGAGAGAGGAGTGTAACTCACAGGCGTGTGGTAGTGCTAACAGAGAGAGAGGAGTGTAACTCACAGGCGTGTGGTAGTGCTAACAGAGAGAGAGGAGTGTAACTCACAGGCGTGTGGTCGTGCTAACAGAGAGAGAGGAGTGTAACTCACAGGCGTGTGGTAGTGCTAACAGAAGAGAGAGGAGTGTAACTCACAGGCGTGTGGTAGTGCTAACAGAGAGAGAGGAGTGTAACTCACAGGCGTGTGGTAGTGCTAACAGAGAGAAGGAGAGTAACTCACAGGCGTGTGGTAGTGCTAACAGAGGAAGGAGGAGTACATCACAGGCCTGTGGTAGTGCTAACAGAGAGAGAGGAGTGTAACTCACAGGCGTGTTGAGTGCTAACAGAGAGAGAGGAGAGTAACTCACAGGCGTGTGGTAGTGCTAACAGAGAGAGAGGAGTGTAACTCACAGGCGTGTGTAGTGCTAACAGAGAGAAGAGAGGTGTAACTCACAGGCGTGTGGTAGTGCTAACAGAGAGAGAGAGGAGAGTAACTCACAGGCGTGTGGTAGTGCTAACAGAGAGAGAGGAGTGTAACTCACAGGCGTGTGGTAGTTGCTAACAGAGAGATAGGAGAGTAACCACAGGCGTGTGGTATGCTAACAGAGAGAGAGGAGTGTAACTCACAGGCGTGTGGTAGTGCTAACAGAAGAGATAGGAGAGTAACTCACAGGCGTGTGGTAGTGCTAACAAGAGGAGAGGAGTGTAACTCAACAGGCGTGTGGTAGTGCTAACAGAGAGATAGGAGAGTAACTCACAGGCGTGTGGTAGTGCTAACAGAGAGAGAGGTGTCTGGGGAGGAGGGGGGCGTCAGGGTCATCACAGTAGCCTCCACCTTCAGACCGTTCTTCATCAGGAAGTTACACTTAGACGCTGCGTTGCCCAGGTACCATGGCCCTCCCATCTACAACACACACACACACACACACACACACACACACACACACACACACAACACACACACACACACACACACACACACACACACACACACACACACACACACACACACACACACACACCACACACACACACACACACACACACACACACACACGATACAGCAGGGTTTCAACATTGACAACGTCAAG
>NC_036854.1:32410084-32494060 GCF_002910315.2 Salvelinus sp. IW2-2015 | reverse complement strand
CTCCTCTCTCTCTGTTAGCACTACCACACGCCTGTGAGTTACACTCCTCTCTCTCTGTTAGCACTACCACAGGCCTGTGAGTTACTCTCCTATCTCTCTGTTAGCACTACCACACGCCTGTGAGTTACTCTCCTATCTCTCTGTTAGCACGACCACACGCCTGTGAGTTACACTCCTCTCTCTCTGTTAGCACTACCACAGGCCTGTGAGTTACACTCCTCTCTCTCTGTTAGCACTACCACAGGCCTGTGAGTTACACTCAGTGTTATTTCAAGTGTTATATTATCAGCTATGTAAAGTGTTTTAGCAATGTGAAAGTAGTAGTATGAATAGTGGGGGAAGATAAATAGACAGATAAATATAGGTGGTATTTATAATGGTGTTTGTTCTCCACTAGTTGACCTTTTCTCATGGCAATGGGCCACAAATCATGCTACAGTGATTGCACATTGCAATATTTCGCCTAACAGCTATGGGAGTTTATCAATATTTGATTTGTTTTCAAATTCTTTGTGGGTCTGTGTGATCTGTGGAAAATGTGTTTCTCTAATATGGTCAAACATTGTCAGGAGGTTAGGAAGTGCAGCTCAGTTTGCAACTCATTTTGTGGACAGTGGTCACATATCCTGTCTTCTGTTGAGAGCCAGGTCTGCCTATGGCGACCTTTCTCAATAACAAGGCTATGCTCACTGAGTCTGTACATAATCAAGGATTTTCTTTGTTTTGGGTGTCACGGTGGTCAGATATTCTGCCACTGTGTACTCTCTGTTAAGGGCCAGATAGCATTCCAATTTGCTCAGTTTTTTTGTGGTTGATTCTTTCCAGTGTCATTGTTATCTTTTTGTTTTCTCATGATTTGGTTGGGTCTAATTGTGTTGCTGTCCTGGGGCTCTGTGGGGTCTGTTTGTATTTGTGAACAGTGTGTATGCATCGCTTCCTTTCAGGTGGTTGTAGAATTGAACAACTATTTTTTGATAACTAGCGTATAGTCCTAATTCTGCTCTGCTTGTACACAAAGTATATTTTTGCAGAATTCTGCTTCTGTCGCTCGCTCTCTCACTCTCTTTCCATTTCTCTCTTTTTCCATATCTCTTTCTTTCTTTCTTTGTTTCTCGCTCTCTCTCTCTCTCTCTCTTTGCACCCTCTTTCACACTCTTCCTTCCTTTTGCTCTTCAAATCCTTTCTTTCGGAGAGTACCCAAGTCTACCACCAGAGGGCACTCTCTCGCTATCTACCTCTATCTCTTCACATTCTCTCTCAGCTCTCTCTCTCCTTTTCTATCTCTCTTATGTCAAGTCAACCTTACTCAAAGTGTCAGTAAACACAGTAAACTACACCACTCCACAACACTTTTTACCTGAAAAAGACAGTCTTGGCTCTATAGACATTGATCCTATACTGGGGAACTGAACATATTATGCCTGTTTTGACTTGTTATATAATTGATCTGGCTGAACCAGAGGAAATAGTTGGTTGTGCAAGTTGCAAAATGGTTGCAAGTGTGTGGCAGACATGCACACACGTGCAACCTCCCCCCCCCCCCCCCCCCCCCCCCCCCCCCCCCCCCCCCCCCCCCCCGCACACACACACACACATATGTACACACACACAAACAGTCTTATGCAATGTTTAAGGTGCCTGAGTAGATAACTCCGCTGATCTGTCTAACTTTTTAAAAAATTGTCCCCTCCCTCCACTGCACCCCCCCCCCCAGTAACCACCAGTGTTGGGAGATCCTGCAGGCGTACACCATCACCCCCACCCCAGGACGCCTTGTACTCAATGGTAAGAGTCCTGTCACACACAGAGACATGCCTTACAGCCCTGTTAACTGCTATATACGCCCTTCTTCACTCTGCCGTCTCCTCCTCCACCCGGCAGTCTCCTCCAGCTATATCTCTGAGAGCACTGCTTTGTCTCTTTAAAATTGCAGCTGGAACCCCGTGTCCCCAACATTCCACTGCTCTAAACTGATTGGCTTTTCATTCAAAGTATGCAAATCACACGTTATAGTCTGGGAATAATCACTGTGATAGATTTACTATGTGTGTTTCAAAGGAACATCAGAGGAGAATTCATGTTCATATTCAAATTACATTAGTTGAGAATAAGGTGCAAATTTGATCTTGTGTCAAAGTTATTGATATTACTGTATTATTATTGTTAACTATTATTGTTTTCCATGTAGGTAGTAGACCGTTGCTGAACACTGATATAGTGATTGGAGAGTCAGACTATAGCTCCTACGCTGTGTTTTACTACCAGAAACAGGGACAGCTCACCATGAAGCTCTACGGTCAGTCTGCGGCTTGTATGCTGCCAACCCGATTGATACCCTGTACTAACAACATGCAAGCCAACAATATGGGACAATATATCGGTTTGAAGCCAGGTCTTCTGAGCACGACAAGACTCTGTTAGCCAGCAGAGCTAAAGCCTAGGCAATACTTCTGGGAGATATGGTTCACCAAACCACATTCAGTAAACCATTACAGAAACATTAATGTTGAAGTCACTGAGAATGTTTCAAGGAGGCTGTTGTGTTTTCTCTACAGGCAGATCCAAGGATACCCTTTCAGAAGCCATCTTGGATAAGTTTGAGGACCTGGCTGAGAAAAAGGGGCTGGGATTGGCCTATGTGTTTGCCTTCCCCAACTACAGTAGGAACTTCTCTATCATAACTCACACACACAGCCTGCCATAACTACATCTTTACCACAGCCTGCATACATACTTAAAATGAAATTGTTTCCAATCTGTACAGGTCACTGCGAGTCTGTGGACAAGGACCATGTGATCAGTGAGTATACCATTTCAAACATTTGCTAAACCATTTATTTGGGGCATCGTGGACCTAAAATGGCAAAATAAAGGAATTGTCCAAATATAGACTACATCAATATAAATGTAGACGCTTCAGAATCATCTGTTGTAGAAGGACAAGAACCAGCTGGCTGAGGTGACTTATTTTTCTTTTGGGCTCCCGAGGGGCGCACCAGTCTAAGGCACTCCATCTCAGTGCTAGAGGCGTCACTACAGACCCTGATTCTATTCCAGGCTGTATCACAACCGGCCGTGATTGAGACTCCCATAGGGCTGCGCACAATTGCCCCAGTGTCGTCGGGTTAGGCTTTGGCCGGGGTAGGCCGTCATTGTAAATAATAATTTGTTCTTAACTGACTTGCCTAGTTAAATAAAACATGTAAATAAAACAAGAATCCTAAACCACCCCCTCGCCCCTACCAACAAGTTCGGGGGCCCTCCGTTGTCACGTGTTGGTGATAAAACTCCGAGGGTGACTTCCAGAGAGTGGCAAAGTGATCAATAAACTAATCAACTTCGGAACATACTTATGACTTGAATGATGTAATGATGTTTAAATAATAAAACAAGCATGAAATTAAATGAACAAATCGCCCCAGTCGTTTTACAAGATATAAACCCCAGTAAAGTAAAATATTTTATTTAGGAATTATTGCATGCGTCAAGTCATGAAATCAGACATAAACAAATACAAGTATTAAAGGTCCAATGCAGCCGTTTTTATCTCAATATCAAATAATTTTCTGGTAAAAATTAAGTACCTTACTGTGATTGTTTTCAATTAAAATGGTACAAAAATAAACAAAAATATATTATTAGCTAAGTGCAATTTCTCAAGCAAGACTTTTGCTAGGACTGTCTGGGAGTGGTCTGAGTGGGCAGGGGAGAACTGAAAACTAATTGTTATTGGCAGAGAGGTTCTGAACTTTCTTTCTTGGTTTATTAAATAATGGTAATGTCACCATGCAGGCCAAAACTATATTCCACCAAAACCCTTGAATGAGTAGGTGTGTCCATAAATTTGACTGGTACTGTATATAAAAAACACAGGAAATCACGTTTTTGACTGCACTGGGCCTTTAAATTGGCAAACTCCAAACAGGCTATCACAGTGCATGTCGGGACAGCACTTTGCTCTGAAGGCTGAAGCCTAATTAGCCCATACTGGAGCCAAGGATTTTCACTCCCTCATCGTTGGTTGACTCGGAGCAAATGGAGAAAGGCAAAGGGAAGGGGGTGATTTGGGATTCGGACAGATGCAGATTGGTGGAATGGCATCCAACCCCCTTTAACTTTGAAAAAAACATCACGTTTACTCCTTCGCAGGGCATGTGGAAATGTACTGGCACAACGGGCAGTTAGATAAATTGCGTTAACAAGTTTACCAAACTGTTTTGAAAACGCGTCTGCAAATCTATAGTATAGAAACATATTTGCATAAATAAATGGGCATGTTTATTTTTGTCTAACTTAATTCACTTCGTATAGTTTGAGTTTATTTCTGAGCTTGTTTCATCTCTCCTTCCCAGACTGCGTGCCAACATGTTGAGGAAGATTCCAAGAGCCTGTATTCTGACTGCTCAGCAATACATTGCATATTAAAATGATTGAATTGCTTATGTGTGCGTGTTTTTTGTACTCACTACTGAATCTCCTCTGGATAGGCCTACTTAGGGGGTTCTCTCGCATGCTAATGAGTCCCAGATGTAGTCTGGAGGGGCCAGGGGGTTTAGTTACAAAACGGGGGTCTGCAAACCCCTAGCCCCCATCCTAAACATCCCAGAGAGAGGCTGTGTGCACGTGTGTGTATTATGTAACCCAACTCCCTGCCTACAAGACTCTGCCTGCCTCCTTCAGAACAAAGAGAGTTCAGGGCCATTATGTATCCCTCAAAGTTATGTATCTTTCAGACCTCAACTGTATGTATACTTTAGGAGGAATTCACCCCAAACCCCAACATGACTTTAGACCTCTGTGAACCCATGTTCTGTTCTGCAAACTGTTACATTTTCTTACTAGTTTTACAACTCACATCTTGCAAGCATGCAGCCCTCGGCGGTCATGAGGACTGCTTTACCGGCTCACTCTGAGGACACTGTGTGTATGTGTCAGTGCATGCATATTTGTGCATGTGTGTACATACTCATGTGTCTTCATGCTTACATATGCATTTCATGGTGGAGGTTGTAGTGATCAGGAATAAGAGCTGTCTGAATAAATAGTCCTATCATTGTGGGGGGAGGAGAGGAAAGGGATAAATCATTCTGCTTACAGTGTAGACTCCACCTCCTCCATGTGCAGTTGTGTAAGAGTGACATTTACATATCTTTGTGGGACTAACTACTGGAGCCAAGGGGTTAGGAGAGGGGAGGAGTAGAGGAGGGGTGGTACAAGCTGGAGGATATAAGGACATTCACTCTCTCCTCACACACACCCTGGAAAGTTGAGCAGTCGCACACACCGATCTGTAACCATGATGCTGAGGATGATGGGAGTTCTGCTGTGTGCTGCGCTGGTCGCCTGCGTCAACGTCGTGCCCCAGAAAGACTTCAACCTGGAGAAGGTAAGAGAGAGAAATAGGGCAACAGAAAGAAACATACTTAGAGAACAAATGAGATAGAGAAAGCGCAGGCAAAAAGCTGAGAGAAAAGGTGTACAAGAGATTCTGAGGTTTAATGGGGTCAGAGTAGACAGTGTAAACACAGTGTAATCTGCAATGACTATGGAATCAATTTGAATTGTGAGAATGAATGATATGTCGTTCTTATTCTGTTTCTAACTATATCGTTCTCACGCTCCCCAGATGGCTGGTAGGTGGTGGATTGTGGGCTTTGCCACCAACGCCCATTGGTTTGTGAACCATAAGGCTGACATGAAGATGGGCACTTCCGTGATGCTGCCCACCGCCGGAGGAGACCTTGACCTCACCTACACCAACCTGAAGTCAGTGTGTGTGAGAGCACATTGTGTGTGTGCGTGGGCGTGTGTTTGTGTCCATAATACTCACACTAACTCTGCTCTTTCTCTCTCAGCGCTGATGGTACTTGCTGGAGGATGACACATCTAGCCAAGAAGACTGACATCCCAGGCCGCTTCACCTTCACCAGCCAGCGTGAGTATGTGCACGCATACACACAGTCGACATAAGTCCACCTCCCTAACTTCTCTCCCCTTCTCCCTCTCAGGTTGGAACAATGAAAATGACATGCGTGTGGTGGCTGTCCAGTATGATGACTTTGCTCTGATCCACACCATCAAGACCAAAGACGGAGTACCTGAGGTGCTCAACAAGCTCTACAGTAAGTCTGTCTGACTGTCTGCATTTCTGAAATTAATTGACGCTTTTAAAGATGTTCATGTTTTGTGTGTAATTAATCACAGTTCTTTGGTCTGCGTTTTTAGACTGGTCATGTGTTAACTTGGTGGTGTTGGGCTTCTACAGCTGCATTGCTTGCTGTTTGGGGTTTTATGCTAGGTTTCTGTATAGCACTTTGTGACATTGGCTCATGTAAAAAGGGCTTTATAAATATGATTGATTGATTGTGTTAACCTGGTTGTGTTGTATTAGCCTGGTGGTATTGTATTAACTTTGTGGTGTTGTCTAAACTTTGTGGTGTTGTCTTAAGCTGGTGGTGTTGTGTTAACCTGGTTGTGTTGTGTTAACCTGGTTGTGTTAAATTTGTGGTGTTGTGTTAACCTGGTTGTGTTGTGTTAACCTGGTTGTGTTGTGTTAACCTGGTGTTGTTGTGTTAACCTGGTTGTGTTGTGTTAACCTGGTTGTGTTGTGTTAACCTGGTTGTGTTGTGTTAACTGGTGTTGTTCGTGTTTTTAACCTGGTTGTGTTGTGTTTAACCTGGTTTGTTGTTGTGTTAACCTGGTTGGTGTTGTGTTAACCTGGTTGTGTTGTGTTAACCTGGTTGTGGTTGTGTTAACCTGGTTGTGTTGTGTTAACCTGGTGTTGTTTGTGTAACCTGGTTGTGTTGTGTTAACCTGGTTGTGTTGTGTTAACTGGTTGTGTTAACCGTGGTTGTGTTGTTGTTTAACTGGTTGTGTTGTTGTTAACTGGTTGTGTTGTGTTAACTGGTGTTGTTGGTGCTAACCTGGTTGTGTTGTGTTAACCTGGTTGTGTTGTGTTACCCTGGTTGTGTTGGTGTTAACCTGGTTGTGTTGTGTTGTTGTGTTAACCTGGTTGTGTTGTGTTAACCTGGTTGTGTTGTGTTAACCTGGTTGTGTTGTGTTAACCTGGTGTTGTTGTGGTTGCAGGTCGCACTCCAGAGGTGAGCACAGCACTGCAGCAGAAGTTCATGCAGTTCTCTCTGGATACAGGAATCATCTCCGACAACATCGCTATCCTGCCCAAGAATGGTATGACATTACACACGCATACATGCAAGATCACACAGATATACTTACTGTATGTACAATATTACGACAATCGCGTGTGCTTCAGTAGACATAATCTGCTCACTCTTTTCTCCCTCTGTATTGAAGGTGAATGTACCGAGGCATAAAGTGTTTCTTCACTGAACCCCCCCCCCCTCTCCTTCATCCCTCGTCGAATCCTCTTCCACGGTTCCACCTCTCCTTTTTCTCCCCATTTCACATCCAAACTCTTCTCCTGGGAGAAGACTGTGAAACAAGAAACCCCACCCCCTCGATGCACCACTCTTCATCCCTTTTCTACATGTTTTTTACTGCTGATATCTGTTGTTTTGATTTTCTTGTGCTGAAATAAAGAATGTGTAACAACTCAAGTCTCAAAGTTAATGTAAACAATACCTAGGCTACAATTACATAAGCCTACCTACACTACATTAATGTGAAAGTACATTTTAGAAGCCATTCCAGAGGAGAGTCCCAGGTTTTTAATCACAAATGGGACTTTATAAATGTACAAAGTTAGAATGATGAGGATAAAGAAAATAAAAGTTAAACAAGAGCTGTTCTGTAGCCATTCAGGATATCAGAATAACAGCAGCTGTACAGTTCCGTGTGATATTCACTAAAGCACAGAGGCTAGAACTAAAACTTGATTGTATGGCTGAGCTTTCTGTTGTACTCTTCAATTTTGTAATTCAAACTAATAATAATAATAAGGGCTCAGACACACCAAGGATACTGACTGCTGAAAGGTACTTAGCACCTCTTCCCAGTGTTGGCAATTAACTTTGTTGTTCACATAGCAAATATCCACCACCGATTCAATAGTCAAAATATTCCAGACCATAAGGTGGTAGTAGCTTGTTCGGCTTGTGCCTGCTGTAGATAGCTAGCAAGATGCACTAATGTCGTTGCTAGTGTTAGTTAACTAGCTAGCAACATGATAATTAAATCACAATCGACTCGTTTTTGAATGTAGCAGCTGCAGAGTAATTTGTCCTACTGGCAAATGGCGATGGTAACAGTAACTAGCAAGCGCACTGGCAGTATAGAATAATGGAGTGTTGTGCATTGTGTTGCATTTACCACCCCACTCGTTTCATAAGTGTGTGTGATGGCCTTGCTCAGTTAGCAAGCTAACGTCAGCTAGCTAACTAATGAGCTAGTGCACATTATCCAACCTATCAAAAAAATCCTTCTTCAAGCACAACACTTCTTAGCTAGATATAAAGACTTGCACTGGAAAAAATATTTATGATGCAGCTTTATTGTTTTAGTTGGAACAATTCTGATGAAAAGGGGATGGATTATAGCGGGTTTGTCAGTACCAGGTCTGTACGCAACATGTATGTCTTTTGTTTCAGCAAGAGAAGGAACGGCCTCTTACTGTGCGAAGTACCAATCAAATCAAATCACATTTTATTTGTCACATGCGCCGAATACAACAGGTGTTTCACCTTACAGTGAAATGCTTACTTACAAGCCCTTAACCAACAATGCTTTAAGAAGTTATGAAAAATTGGCATATTTCTCTGTTTCTGGCCTCTAAATAAAACTACCACAGAGTAAATGAAAATGTGTTATAGAAAAATATGAAAATGTATTTTTTATTGCAACAATAATACCAATATTACACATCAATACAGGGACATTCCTGTGTATACAATGAAAAAATAAATGTACAAAACACCAGGCGCACCCCTGCCGAACTCCCACCCTCCAAAAAATAATAAGAAAAATTCAGGACAAGGCAATGAGACATTAACAGACGTTCAGACATGACTTCTAATAATTCCAACTTTTTAAGTTTCACAAGTTTGAGGGATTTATAAAATTGTAACAGTTCAATTAAAAAAATTAACAAAATAAGGAATTTTCCCACCCCGTTTACATTTGTGGATATAATATTTAGAGAATAGTAATGTTAATACATAGTTATGATCAGAATTACAAGGATAAGCATAATGCTATTTAACATCATCAAAGGTAAACATAGGATATTTAAGGAGATTTTATACACGACCAATACTGAATTTCAATCCATAGTTTACTAGAATGGCAACATTAAAAACAAATAAATGCTCTATAGATTCTGAATGAGCAAAAACACAAGGAGTTTTGTCAAAATGTAACCTTTTGTGCAAGAAATCATTAACAGGGTAGATGGAAGAAATTATAAAAAAAATGTGTTTCTTTAACTTTTGGGATAACTGGACAATTAAGGTAAAAGGTAGTTGCTTTTGACCTTAGTATGGGTTGATCACTTCCATAGGAAAATATGACTTAATTAACTGTCAATCCTATCCACTTATTGTTGAAATTTTTATCCAAAAGTAATTAATTGGTCAACTTGGAAAAGTGGGAACAACCTCATACTATAACAAAGTGTTCATAAATAAGTCAAAGTAAAGGAAGTGGAATTGCTTTGCATACCTTCATACAATATATTCTCTCTGGTCAATATTAACTTGAAATTTACCAATGAACTCCCCAGTGTTGACTAACAAATTTCATTAGGAATTAGTCCACCAAGTTTATTAAACAGATTGTTCGGGATATGATACCAGATAGAGGTAGGATTAGACAGACATAATGTCAACCATTAAATGTTAAAATACCTACTAATGACTCAAAATCAATAGCCTGTAAACCTCTATGATCATAGTCTTTTACTAATTGAGATTTTCGAATAGGATGCGTTTTATTCCTCAAAATAAATATAAATATAACAGAATTGCCTTTTTTGATGTTGTTAGAAGAAAAAGAGGACTGCCTTGGATAAATGATTCCAGATAAACCATCAGTCTTGGATAAAAGAATACGACTCCAAATTGACATGTCACGTTAATAATAACGCAGAGTGACACAGACATCGTAGACAATGTGTGATGCCAACGTTGGCAATAACCATCATCCACATGAACACCATATAAGTCTGCACATTAATGATAGCTTCAGCTCTTTGTGCCTCAGTCCTCATCCCAGCACAACTGGTGTTGTGTCCAACATATACTTCTTCATCTGAAACAATATACAAACAATATATGAACTACCCATCACTGCGACCTGTATGCTCTCGTTGGCTGGCCCTCACTACATATCTGTCGCCAAACCCACTGGCTCCAGGTCATCTATAAGTCTTTGCTAGGTAAAGCCCCGCCTTATCTCAGCTCACTGGTCACCATAGCAACACCCACCCGTAGCACGCGCTCCAGCAGGTATATTGCACTGGTCATCCCCAAAGCCAACACTTAACTTTGGCCGCCTTTCCTTCCAGTTCTCTGCTGCCAATGACTGGAACGAATTGCAAAAATCACTGAAGCTGAAGTCTTATATCTCCCTCTCTAACTTTAAGCATCAGCTGTCTGAGCAGCTTACCGATCACTGTACCTGTACACAGCCAATCTGTAAATAGCACACACACCTCATCCCAATATTATTACTTACCCTCTTGCACCCCAGTATCTCTACTTGCACATCATCATCTGCACATCTATCACTCCAGTATTAATGCTAAATTGTAATTATTTTCACCTCTAGGGCCTATTTTATTGCCTACATCCCAACTGTTCTACATTTGCACACACTGTACATAGATTTTTCTATTTTAATTTTATTTTGTGTTATTGGCTGTACATTTGTTTATGTGTAACTCTGTGTTGTTGTTTTTGTCGCACTGCTTTGCTATATCTTGGCCAGGTCACAGTTGTAAATGAGAAGTTGTTCTCAACTGGCCTACCTGGTTAAATAGTGTGAATAAAAAAAAAATATTTAAAAAAGGACCAAGTATGTCTCTGTCTATATCCAATTCAAACACTCCCCGCAACATCTCCCACTACAGCAGGTATGATGTGTCTCTCACCCGTCTCAGGCTCCTCCTGGTCTGCAGCTCCTGCTGTTGCTTAAGCCTCACCTCCTCCAGACTCAGACACATACTAAACACACACACACACTATTTTATGAAATCCACCTCAGTCTCATGTAAGCTACAACAATTAGTTGTACCATGGTGCACCCTTGTGGCTATAAACAGAACTACAGCAGATACATCTACTGACAGACACAGTACTGTCTCCAGACAGTGCTCCACCGAGGAAGAGCATGATGGTTGCGATGAAGCATGTTGCGGTGAAGCATACCACTCCCACAGACCTGGGTTCAAATACTATTTCAATTACTTTCACATACATTAAGTAAGTATTTAGATGTATATTTTTGGGAAATAAAGTAGTTGAATATTGGAATGTATTTGGAAATACACTTGGAAAGTATTGGCATGTCTTTGAAAATAGTCAAATACACAGAGTATTTTCAAATACAAATACTCCCATCCATTTGAACCCATGTCCTAGGAGTATTTGAAGGTAAGGTATTTGGAAATATGTATTTGAAAATATTTGAAAATAGTAGTTTATTTATAGAAGTTGTTTGAAAATACAGGCCTCCAGAGTGGTGCAGTGCGCCATCTCTCAAACCAGGGTCTCTAAGGCACTGTATCGCAGTGATAGCTGTGCCACTAGAGATGCTGGTTCGAGTCCAGGCTCTGTTGCAGCCGGCCGCGACCGGGAGACCCACGACAATTGGCCCAGCATCGTCCGGGTTAGGGGAGGGTTTGGCCGGCAGGGATGTTCTTGTTCCATTGCGCTCTAGCAACTCCTGTGGTGGGCCGGGTGCAGTGCACGCTGACACAGTCGCCAGGTGTACTGTGTTTCCTCCGACACATTGGTGCGGCTGGCTTCCGGGTGAAGCGGGCATTGTGTCAAGAAGCAGTGCGGCTTGGCTGGATTGTGTTTTGGAGGATGCACAGCTCTCAACCTTCACCTCTCCCGAGTCAGTACGGGAGTCGCAGCAATGAGACAAGACTGTAACTACCAATTGGATACCACAAAAAAATAAATACTTTCAAATACTTCCAACAGAAATAGTTGATTTTGGCCACACAAATTCGGAACATATTGTACATTTAGCAAATTTCTAACATATCATAAGAATTGTAATTTGTTGTGGCTAACGTTAGCTACGTGGCCAACAGTACACTTTTCATAGGAAATGGATGATGGACATCCACAAATTAATACATACAAAACGTAACAACATATCACACTAAATGATGTGTCTCTGCTTTACGTACAGAATAATACCAAATGCTCTGAGACCAGGTTGAGCTTTAATGACTAGCCACCGGTGAAAACAAATGGAAATATGTGTAGTATTAATCACAATTTTCCAACACCATTTTCAGATTTTCAGATAATTTAGGAAATTGCACACCCTTGGCTGAACGCTGTGTGCAACATCCAATTTTGTAAAAAAAAAACAGAAAATGGTGGTGAAAATGTTTGTTAATTTTTTTTCAATAATTAAATCCGGCGGCTCGCCCCAAAAAATTAGTTAAGGAGGAAAATGATGCCTTTGCAGCCTGAATGGATTATGCTTTATGTACGAGCCGATCAACGGGGGACACGAGTGTATTATAGGGAATGGACATCAATCCGAGACGATAGTGCAGATTTAGCGTCCACTATAGGCTGCCCTGGCTACATGCCAGTAAATCATCAAGTTTAATAGGCTTTTGGCTACACTACTCCGAAATTCCAATGACAATTGTCTAAAGGACAATTTGTAACATGTACTAATAATAATAATAATATATAATTTGGTGGTGCTTCTATTTGTCCTATTTCACACAAGTGTGTATTAATAAGCATGTATGAATTGTAAATTTGTTTTTCGCATATCCAACTATAAAGGGGTAACAGGATCTGGTGAGGGAACAGTTTGACATAACACCTGCGTGCCTGCGGTTGGTAGCTAGGATTATACAACGGGCTTCAGATGGCTTGGAGTTGAAGACAGAGCTATTCCCAGCCACCAGCTGTAGCCCTACACCTGCAAATAACTATTCATATAGGGCTGGAGTATTAAGGTATAGGAGTTATATAATAGGACATGGGTGGCCAACCCTCATGGAGAGTACCTGGGTGTGCAGGCTTTAATTCCAACCCTGCTGTAGAGGCAGCTAATCAAAGGGAATCTAGTGTGTCGGAGTAGGGCTGGAGTCTGGAGTAGCCTATAAACATGCACACCCAGTAGCTCTCCAGGACCAGGGTTGACTAGTATCCATAGGTCCTTCTTGAGAAAAAAAAGTAGTTATGCTGTCCCTTTCACCTCTGAATGGCATAGTATGTTCTGGGTCTCGACGTCCGTTCTTCTTTCTGCCCCACCTGAGCCGATTCTTAAGACTTTGAAGAAGTTATCGTTGCTTTTGGACAGAGCACAGCTGATTTCGAAACAATGGAGGTTGATCTCGCTCTCCTATCACACGTTTCAACAACAGGCTTCTTGATGACCCTTGCGGTGGGCATTTTACCAAGTAAAAGAAAACAAAAATATAGGTCAAAGGATTCCAAATAAATTCCTTAGGTTATCCCGCACCTCATCTCAACTTGTCAGTCATAGATTCGGTTGTGTCATCGTTCTCTGGTCTGTAATCAAATCGTCAGATCATTTGGCTATTATGGGCCTATAATTATTTGTTATGCGGTGCTGGTTGCAGTGGAACGCACCTCTGGCTTGTCTGCCTTCACCTGGCGCACGCTTGTGATCATCAGTAGTTACACAGCCACATACACCCCGCCTATTTCTATAATTTATCTTCTTAAAATGTGATTTTAAACCTAACCCTAACCTTTATCACACTGCTAACCTCATTGTAAAGGGGTGCGTAATCGGTGTCAGGGAAGTCAGACGCAGGAGAGCAGAACTTGGTAATAGCCGGAGTGTAACGGATGTGAAATGGCTAGCTAGTTAGCGGGTACGCGCTAGTAGCGTTTCAATCAGTTACGTCACTTGCTCTGAAACCTAGAAGTAGTGTTGCACCTTGCTCTGCAAGGGCCGCGGCTTTTGTGGAGCGATGGGTAACGACGCTTCGTGGGTGACTGTTGTCGATGTGTGCAGAGGGTCCCTGGTTCGCGCCCGTGTCGGGGCGAGGGGACGGTACTAAAGTTATACTGTTACATTGGTGCCGTGACCCGGATCACTGGTTGCTGCGGAAAAGGAGGAGGTTGAAAGGGGGGTGAGTGTAACGGATGTGAAATGGCTAGCTAGTTAGCGGGTACGCGCTAGTAGCGTTTCAATCAGTTACGTCACTTGCTCTGAAACCTAGAAGTAGTGTTGCACCTTGCTCTGCAAGGGCCGTGGCTTTTGTGGAGCGATGGGTAACGACGCTTCGTGGGTGACTGTTGTCGATGTGTGCAGAGGGTCCCTGGTTCGCGCCCGTGTCGGGGCGAGGGGACGGTACTAAAGTTATACTGTTACAGGAGCAGTTTAATTGCTAAACCCACGGCATAAAAATAACAAGAATAATTGCGTACAAGCACCAAACAACACGTGCACAAGCACTTACAATAAACAATCCCACACAATGACATGGGGGGAACAGTGGATCGATGATGGCTAGAAGACCAGCAACGCCGACCGCCGAGCACCACCCGAACAAGGAGAGGACCCGACTTCGGCGGAAGTCGTGACACTCATGCCTAACCCTAACTTTAAATTAAGACCTAACCTTAACCCCAACCTTAACCACACTGATAACATGATGTCTAACCCTAATGTATTTTGTAACAAGATACTTTCAAGAGCTGTAACTTGTATTTTCAAAATACAAAATACTTTTCTATATCATTTTTTAGAGCGATTCACAATTAACAATGACCAACACAATTCCAGTCAAAATAGAAGTTTGTAAGAAATACAACCCAAGTCAATTTGTTGCCAATATCATGTATCCCAGTGGTTTTCAAACTTTTTGACTTGCTATTGCAAAAAAACTTGAGACCCCATTGCACACACATGCACGAGTACACACGCCAACATGTGCGCACAATTGCTGCGCAAATGTAGCCTGTCATACTGCCATAAACGATGTTGTGTTTTCAAAACGTAAAATAAGCAACAGAAATAAACATCGTTTTACACCTGCATTTCGAGCTGCAAGTCATTCATGATAGCTGCCAGTATGATCTAGGGATATATCATGTCTCTTCTCTGGAGTCCAGAGCAAGCTAAATCATGTGGCCTACTTGTTGCAGAGGTTGCAGGGGCGGATGGATGTTCTTTCTGCACCGCGCCATCATTTTGGAATGCAGCACCTCGTTGCCAGCCGGGTAGACCTGTATTTCCTCACAAATACCATAATAAATTCACCATAATATGTTACATCTTCATCCCATAATATCAAAGGCAGTGCGATGTTACAACTGCTGATTTTTAGACATATAGCCAGTAGCCACCCACTCCAATTCAACAGCCGCTGGGCCTATTCCATGTTGGTTCAACGTCATTTCATTGAAATCACTTGGAAGCAACGTTGATTCAACCCAAACTAGGTTTTTCTTAAATATAAAAAAGTATCAATCAAATCGCCAGGTAGCCTATTATTCTCGCAAATATGAGTCAGTAGTAGATTGCTAAACTTATATGGATGATAAACGTAGACCTACTATGTTTTTGCCAGGCTAAATTGGAGGAAATTAACCAAGTTCTTTCTGGTCATTCGTGCCCGCTTTTGCGTGCCAATGCTGATGACTGGGTCAAAAATTAAGGTTCTGAAAGACATATGAGATGGGTTCAGAATAACGACCAAAAATCTATACACATTTTTGGGGAAATTATATGACCACCGAAAAGGGCACTTTGGAGATTGGAAGGGGCAAGGGGCAAGTGCTCTTCACCGGTAGAGCCCTATTTGTGCACTCGTGTTGGGTAGGTTACTTTCTAGATGTAATCCGTTAGTTACTAGTTACATGTCCAAAATTGTAATAGGTAACATAACTTTTGGATTACCCTTAAACTCAGTAACGAAATCTGATTACTTTAAATTACATTTACATTACTTTCCCCTCAATAGGAATAGGTTAGTACCACAAAGTCATAAAATCTGATTTTAAACCTAACCCAAACTTTAACCACACTGCTAACCCTAATGCCTAACCTTAAATAAAAACCAAAAAGCATTTCTTTTTACATAGATTTTTACAATATAACACATTTTGGCCAATATAGCTGAAATCACTCAGTTCTGCCTCCAGGACAGTMGCGGCCTGTCATTCAGGGCAGGTGGGGCAGAGCCCACATTTGTAGCATTTTTTGGGGGCCTGTTTTGCATGTTATTTTGGCATTAATACGTGTCACATATCAGTTTGCAAACAATGTAATTTAAAAAAATATATATCATTGAGTTAATAAAGCTGCATACAAACATGGTCTCTTTTTTGTTTTCTTGAGTAAGGCAGCTCCAAAATGCAGGTGTTTCAGTCTAGCTCAGTGCTTTCTGTGGTGGTGGGGCAAGCCAGCAGAAAGTATGGAACACTGCACCGTGATTGGTTCAGTGTTCTGTCACTCATGGGGACACTACGTCACCGCCAAGTCTAAGGGTAGAGCTCTAAAATTCTAGCCCCTTGGGTGCTGCCATAGAGTTACATTAGAAGTGCCCATCCATGAAGGCTCAAGGTCATTGGCCACAGATACAATGACGTCAAATCACGTTATATCTACAGTAGCTTTGATTGGACTGATCAAGATCAAAATCTTAGCTAGCAGTTTTATGAATCAAGTTGACAATATACTGGCAAATCCTTTTTAATCCTTGTCATATGAAGAGAAATAATGAAGAGAAATTATAGATGAAACGTATCGGTGCTCATCGGCCATTGGACATAAACATTACATAACAAGTTGGAAATCGCAAATTCAACAATGAGTGGTTTGGAAGGAATCAGTGGCTAACTGCAAGCATTGCAAAGCAATCACCTCAACTAACCGGTGCCCCCCGCACATTGACTCTGTTCTGGTACCCCCTGTATATAGTCTCGCTATTGGTATTGTTATTTTACTGCTGCTGTTTAATTATTTGTTACATTTATTTTTTTATTTATCTATTTTTAACGTAACATGTTTTTCTTCTTAACTTCTTAAAGCATTGTTGTTAAGGGCTTGTAAATAAGTGTTTCACTGTAAGGTGAAACACCTGTTGTATTCGGCGCATGTGACAAATACAATTTTATTTGATTTTATTTGATAATTAGCCTGCTATTCAGTGGAGTGTCTGTGGCTGTGTGGTCCCAAGTCTAAGATTAAGGGTCTCTTTTCCTAGTTTAAAATGATAAATATTCAACATTGGCCATGCTGTCAAAGAACATGATTTGTGCCATGCTCAAAACAACTTAACTCAGAACTGCAAAATCTGACTTTAGTCAGTTCAAGACAACTGGGAACTTGGAAAAAACAAGCTAAGGCTGGAAAAATACCATTTGAACTTTCATCCAACTCGGAATTGTAAATCGGGAACTCTGGCCTCTTTCTAGAGCTACGACCTGAAGATCGCTGACGTGATCAACCTTGATTCAACTTTTTTTTTAGTTCCCAGTTGTCTTGAAAGCGCCATAGATCCAGAGAATGCCAGACTTAGTTGACAAAGTTTGATGACAAAATCTGTACACGAAGGACTGCTGCGCCACCTTCCTGTTCAAGTGAGCACAACACAACAAGGTGAGTCCAAAAATGTATTGTATGCTGCTGCTGCATAAATGATGTAATATGCCAGGGAGATATGTATACTGTAGCTAAGGAAGTAATACTAAGTGTATGTTATGTAGTAAGCTGTTAGTAAGTCCATGTGCCTCACCCTAATAATTTGGTCTATTTTCACCTCTTAATTGCGCCTACTGTTCTGACTTGGTGGTGCACATGTAGCTAATAACCTGTTTTTGAGGATTTGAATCATTGAATATTGTGAGAGCTTTCATTGTCTGCTTATATGCTCCTTTATTTATCCTACGGTTCTGACTTGGTGTACAGGTAGAACACTGTAAGAATGGCCCATATTCTGAATTATGTCGCTGTACATTTCAAAAGTGCTGAACAAATAGTTATATTGACTAGTCTGTCCTAGCTCGCTCATTAATGTCTTAATCGAAATTACGGATTGCCTCTTATCTGCATGTTGTCCCCTTATGCCATAGTTTGTACATCTCCATTGTCATTAGAAACCACATTTCTTAAAGCAAGTCAGCCATATCAGCTATGTTTTTTTAAAGGCAGTAAATGAGACTGAATTAACTGTTTCGCTGCCAGACAAGGCTCCACTGATAGGCAGGTGTAGCAGTGGTATAGTGCAATTAATGTATTGTTTAGTGTTGTGTAGTGTAGTGGCTTTGCTGGTATGCATCCAACTTTTTTTGCCCCACCAAGACTTACATGCTAAAATCGCAATTGACCCAACCTTAAATACATTTTTGTTTTCATGAATTTGTATGATATAGCCATTTTGACATTGTGGATGTGATAACTAGTGGAAACCACGGCTTGTGGACAGTGGAATGGAATCCCGTGCCGCGCGAAGCCTGCCAGGGCAAATGATGTTCCATCGTTCTACGATGTTCCGATTACTGGCCTGTTGGAATCCCCAAAAGATCCTGGGCCTTGTAGTGAGATCTAGGCAGAATATACGTTTTTTTTGTTGCCTCTATTCAGAAACAAGAAGAAATGTGTATCCACCAAAGAGAAAGATGGGTGGAGAGAGAGAGATGCCGCGTTCAAAACAACTGGTAACTCGGAAATCCCCGACTTTAGTGCGTTCAAAACAACTGGGAACTCGGGAAAAACGAGCTCCGATTGGGGAAAATCGATTTGAATGGTCATCCAACTCGGAATTCCAACTTGGGAACTCGGGTCTCTTACTGGAGCTCCGACTTTCCGACCTGAAGATCACTGACGTCATGATTTGATGTCGTATTTTTTTTTATTCGATTGCCCAGTTGTTCTGAACACGTAAAAAGAGACGGGGGGGGGGGAATGGGGCGGGGGACCACACATATTTAATTTGTGTGCAGTCCTCCTGCACTGTGCGTGGTGCTGTGCTGTCTCGCCCCTCTCTCTCTGTCAGAGCGTCACAGTTCTACGCTACAGTAGGTTGCTCTCTCTCCATTCCTCCCATCTGGCGGACTGACTGGCCCATCGCAGTCGTCTCTCTGGTCGCCCTGAGCAGTCTGCCGACACACAGACCCCTAGCAGGTATGAAGGGATGGTGGTAGTGAAGGGAGCACAGGGGGGGAAACCCTATGGTTCGTAAGTTATTTCTATTAATCATAAACTCACATAAGCGTCTCTGGAATATTCGCAGCATATGTTTCACACTCATTTTTGAAGCATCCGCGTTTGACTAAGATACTGTACTTTCATTAGCAGGTTTATCACAAGCGAGGCAAATGCATACAGATAATTTATCGGGGCTGATGTTATGACGCGCTTCTGTACAATACACTTTCTGCGCTCTCTCATACCAGGAAGTGGAGCGCGCAAGGTGTCTCGAGCACGCCCCTTTTACCCTACTGACTCATTTGCAATGTTGTCCTGAAACGCAGATCAGCCTTCCTTCTGTGACAGAAGGAGGAGCCTATAGATAAACTAACATGCGTTTTCTCTTCGCTGATAGACAGAGAGAATAGACTTGGCTACATGCGTCACAGCTGGTTTGGGGTAGGCCTAGGTATGTAGGCTACTCTTGGTGGTTTTGGATAGAACATTTCATCACAGCCACATTTTTAATAGGTTGGAATTTTCTTGGCAGGATATTTGTTGACAAAATAGGCTATGCATCGTCATCATAAACATGATTAAAGGCAAGGCACAATAGTCTCCAGCAGCTTGAGAAGCACTCTCAAGTCTAGACCCAGATGTTTGCATCTGCCGTGCTTGGGTGGCACCTGCTGATGCGATGGTCCCCATATATCTCCATTATAAATGAAGTCTTAGGATTAGTGAGTTTTACCATTACTTTGGTACAACAACTTGAAGTGCATATAAGTCTAATGTTTAACGGTCTGTGGAAACGGTACCTGATTTGGCTAACGCTGGTTAACTACTTACAATGTAGTCAATCATGAACTACATTGTAAAACAGAGACAGCGGTCTGATACTGTGTGTGTGTGTGTGTCCTCCTGCAGTGTGCTGAAACCTAGAGGGATGGAGACAGACCCTGCCTTGGAGACATGCACTGAGAGCAAAGCAGAGACAGGGGGAGAGGAAACACGAGAGGGACCCATCACGAGGCCCAGCCCCCTGTCCCCCAATAGGTCTACAGCTGCTCACACTCCTACAGCACTCACCTCTACTCCCCCTCAGCTTACTTCCTCCTGCCCTCCTAAACTCACCCCCGCCCCCAATCCCTCTACTAGTACACTCACCCTCACCCCTATGTTCACACCCTTTTCCTCCTACCCACCCCAATCCACCTAAACTGACCCCCACCCCTCATCCCCCCTACATCACTGTAAAAACCTCCTACCTTACTCTACAGTACTCAACCCCACCCCAACATTTCACCTTACTCCTCCCTACTTACTCCCAACCCCTCACCTCTAAATACTCACCCCAGACCTACCTCCCCACACTCACACCCATACCTACACTCAAGCATTCCTTGTCTCCTCGCTCGCCTACTAACTCATCACAAACCTGCTCTCTCCCCTCACTCCCCCCACCTCACCCCTAGCTGCACTCTATCACCCCCTCTCCTCACTCCCTCCCCAATGTATTGCGATCCCTTTCGGCCCTCTGTAACTCATGGCAAAATGTCCTTTGCTCCTGGGCCTTCCTTCTTCCTGACCAATGGGAATGCAAGGCCACCCACCACGCCCACCTCTCCACCAATCACGCCTTTCCATACCCCAGCCAGCAGACAGGTAACTGACCAAATAGAAAATAAAACAAAAGCAGCACACTATGTAACCAGCCACACACACACTCACATACTCACACAGGCACACAGCAATTGACTACACAGACAACCACGTCCCTTCCTGGATCAATTGGTTTACATTCCTTTAACCAAGAGTACAGTATTCAAAATACCCCCCTAAAAATACCTCTCCCTTTTTCAGGTCCCTCTTCCTCGCCCCCTGGGTACGCCCACTCTGGTGCAAGCAAATCAGAGCATCTCACCTGTTAGACCGAGGGTATCCCAGCAGGCCTTGCTCCTGGGTCGGAGTCCTTGTTCGAGCCGAGACCAGATGCTGCTCAGGGCCCAGATGGTAACAACACACACTCCAACAACTCTCAGCCCTACTTCTACCAACTTCAAACTCCTGAAGCTTAACCATGAGACTGGCCTTTTTCAAGCTTCCTCAGTTCAACATTCCTATCTCTCTCTCTCTCTTTCTCTTTCTCTCTTTTTATGTCTGTGTTCTGTCTATCTGTCTGTGTCTCTCTCATTCTTAGCTGATTTTCACCTCTACGTTACGGCCTGTCTCTTCCTCTTCCTCTCACCCTGCCTCCGCTCAGGTGAGCAGTTCAGCAGGTGTGTGTTAGGTGTGTGAGAGGCCACTAGTGTAGATTGTGATTGTCTCACAAGTTTAACTACACTCCCTCTCCCTCTCAAACCCCACTCTCTCCCTCTTTCTTTTCCTCCCCTCTCCCCCTCTCTCCTTCCCTCCCTCCCCTATAGCTCCAGAGTCTAACCCTGCGCCCCTCTGCTCCCGGCACTCTCACAATCCCCCCTCTTTACGTCTCAAACCCCCTCTCCTCCCTCTCTCCTATCTCTCGTCCCTTACACCCTTTTCCCCTCTTCGGCCGCGCCCCCAGCCCAGTTCCATGGCAACAGACAGACAGACCCCACCTACCCGGCACTCTCAGTCCGCCTCCAAGTGAGTCATAAACATGTGATAAGAGTAGAATGTTCAGGAAGAATGAGTGTGATTTATATGTGTGTCCAATAAAAACCATCAATCCCTCGCTCTTTTTTCTTCTCTCCAGTCTCTACACTTCTGTGCGGTCTGTCCCTCTGAGACCCAGACTTCATTCTCCAAACGGCCACAGAGTGGTGCCCCCGAGACACAGCCCCGCCATCGCCATTTGCTGCTGCTGCTGCCCATCAGGCCCTACCCAGCAGACAGTGTACAGTTCCAGCCACCAGTCTGTCATCTCAAAGCCCGCCCACACAGTCCACCCCTGGCCAATCGCAGCTCAACTCAGGCTCTAGGCCCCTTCCCTTGGGTTCTTCCTGTTTTGATCGGTTACCGCCGGCATCAAGGCAGCTGCAAATGATTGCCCTCTCCGCTGGCTCCACAGCCGCTTCAGCAGCCAAACACGGCTGCGGCCAACACACACAACCCACCTTCTGTCCAATCAAAGTGTCTGGTTCTTGAGTCCCCACCTCCTCAGCTCGATGCCCAACCACAGAGGACTTCTGACCACGCCTCTCCCCCTCCCACCCCTCCATCCACAAAGCAACTCACCCCTACCATACCCCCATTATCAGGCCAGACACATTCAGTCAAAAGGGAAGTGGGTAGACAGGGGTAAGGGAGGAGAGAGAGCGGGTGGGGGAGAGGAAGTAAAGATGGGGGAAATTGAAGAGGGGCAGAGCGATAAAGAGAGGTGGCAGGAGAGAGAATGGTAACAGGAGAGGAAAAAGGATTGTTGAGAAGAGAGCGGAGAGGGTGGAGAGAGGAAGGAGGACCAGAGAGATAGAGAGAAGGAGGACCAGAGGATAAGAGAAGGAGGACCAGACGAGATAGAGAGAAGGAGGACCAGAGAGATAGAGAGCGGGTGGGAGAGAAGGGATTGCTGACAAGAAAGGAGAAAGGAGAGGCTGGAGGAGAGGAAGAATGGATGGAGAGAGGTAAACAATATGAGAGACTGAGAGAGATGACAGGAATAGAGGAGGAGGGGGGGGAAAGGATGAAGATAGAGGGAGAGGAGCAGAGAGAAAGGATGGAGGTAGAGGAGGAGGAGCCGGGACAGAAAGATGCGATGAAAGGAGAGAAGGAGGTGGGGACTACCATTGACCAGGACACTCCGATAGACCCTCACCCCAATGCAGACCCGGCTACTCAGAATCACATACACTTCGATGCCCTCTCACACACACCTCATAACCCCACCAGTCAGAACGACACCCCCCCCCCCTCAGGTTCCCCCATAGACCTCCAGCGACCAACGGACTGTCCCATAGAGCGACCCCCAGATCTACCCCACAAGGACCAAGAGGACCTCTGTGAGAACATGTCCACTCAGTCTGACAACCACTCAGGTACCAGGGTCTCTCTGCTGTCCTCCTGTCACATACACCATTTCCTTTAGCATTGGCCTATTAATGAACTCGAAACTAACTTTTGAAACACTAATCTAACAAGTGTTGTGAACTCTTCCTCCTCTCTCTTCCTCCCCCCAGTCTTGTCCAGTCTCTCCTCTCAGTCTCCCCCTGCCTCACCCTGCCTCACCCCTCCATCTGACTTCCCTCCTCCTCTCCTGCCTGTTAGCCCCTCCCACTCAGAGACCCTCAGCCTATCACAGAGCCGCTCTGAGACCCTTAGCCTATCAGAGCGCGAGCCTTGGACACAGAGGGTGTGGCCAGAGGGCGGGAGGCGTGTCTTAACTCACCTGGTGGAGGGCTTCGTCATACACGAGGGGCTGCAGGCGTTCCCGGTAAACACACACACATTTTAGAGTAAAATACTTCTTCCTACACGGGATATAGCTGATGTCTAGTTGGTGTCATATACTTATACATTAACAGTATATATAACCTGTGTGCGTGCGTGTGTGTACCTGTGCAGGTGAACCGCTCATCTCTGTTGTTGGGAGGGCAGGAGGGTGTCTCCCAGAATGGGAACACAGAGGGGGCGGAGTTATTACCATTGACAGACACACCAGAGCCACCGGAACATTTCAGCGAATCAGAACGAGTGGGTGTGGCCACAGATGACCCGCTGACAGGTAAGCCACCTTAATCTCCTGTTTCTGAATCAATATTCGATTCAATATTCAGTTCAATTCTCCCTCTGAATCCAAACTTCACTAGGTACCAGAGAGAGACAGAGGGGGGTGTTACAGTGTGAGTCTTGTGGGAAGAGAGGCCATGCCCACTCCTTCCACCGCTCCAAAAGATACTGCTCCACTTCCTGTGCCCGCAGGTGAGTCACACTCCCATAGGCCGAACACAGAAACAAGACCATGACAGATGAGGTATTCTCTCTGTCTAGACACAGCATAGTCTATTTACTAAAGGTGTACAGTACACACATTCATAAACACACAAACACACCCTCACACACAGGATGTGGTCAGGTGTTGGTGCTCAGACAGGATGTGAGATATGAGAAAATCTTAACCCCAGAGTGCTCAGAGAAAGGACACATCATCTCTCTCTCTCTCTCTCTCGCTCTCGCTCTCGCTCTCGCTCTCGCTCTCTCTCGCTCTCTCTCTAGGCTTAATGTAGGGATGTCTAAACGTCTGCGTGCTCTGAGTGCAGGCAGCCAGCCAGAGGGGCGGCGCTCTGAGATCAACAAGGAGGAGTCTGTTCCTGGCAAGCCCCTCTTACTGCGACTGGTCAGTTACAGTTACAACTCAGACATTGCTGCAACTTTTAACAAATAGGTCACTCACTCCACAGTGATACAGGTTTGATGCTTTATAACATGTTATAACCATTTATACACCTTTATAATTCAAACCTAGCTGTTCACACATGTTCCATCTCCTGTAACATGATTTATTTTAGCCACGCGAAATATGGAGCGCCCATCGCCGTGACTACGAAGGGGAAGAAGGGCATGCTGTTCCCATAACGACCAGGCTGGAGCGCAGAGCGGCACGGAGGGCAAGGAGGGCATCAGAGCCAGCGATGACCCCTAGTAACCCCACCGTGACCTCTACTGAACCCACACCTGCACAGTGGAGTGTAGCGCAAGTCTGGGACTTTATACACACACTGCCAGGTAAAACACATATACAAAAGGACACACATTCACTCATCTCCCTGCTGTAGGTTGTTGGCAGGTTATAACCTGTGTGTGTGTGTTTGTTTTAGGTTGTGGAGAGGTTGTAACGTGTGTATGTTGTTCTTAGGTTGTGGGGAGGTTATAATCTGTGTGTATGTTGTCTTTAGGTTGTGTGGAGATTGCAGAGGCGTTCCGTGTTCAGGAGATAGACGGCCAGGCCCTGCTGCTGCTCACTGAGGACCACCTGATGACCAGCATGAACATCAAACTGGGACCAGCGCTCAAGATCTGTGCCCACATCAACACACTCAGACACACGTAGAGAGGGAGAGATGGAGGTGAGGTGGGAGGGTGGGTGGAGGAGAATATAGAGAGAGGAAAAAAGGGAGGGGTGGGGGGACAGTCTAAGGCACTGCATTGCAGTTGAGGCGTCACGACAGACCCGGGTTCGTTCCTAGGCTGTGTCACAACCGGCCGTTGACCGGGAGTCCCATAGGGCGGCAAACAATTGGCCCAGCATTGTCCGAGTTAGGGGAGGGTTTGGCCGGCGGGGCGTTACTTGAATCATCGTGCTCTAGCGACTCCTTGTGGCGGGCCGAGCGCCTGCAGGCTGACTTCGGTAGTCAGTTGAATGGTGTTTCCTCCGACACATTGGTGCAGCTGGATTCCGGGTTCAGCGGGCATGTGTTAAGAAACACGATTTGGTGGGTCATGTTTCGGAGGACGCATGACTCGACCTTCGCCTCTCCTGAGCCCTTTTTGGAGTTGCAGCAATGAGACAAGATCGTAATTGGATATCACGAAATTGGGAAGAAAAGGGGGTAAAAAACAAAACAAAAGAAAAAGTGAGGGAAAATAGTGATTGATAGATGGGAGAAGAGAGGGGGTCGGAGAAGGGGGCGGAGATTATCAACTGAGAGCTGAGAGCAATCAGTGAGAGAGGAAGGAGGATTTTGTTATATTCTGTTGTGTCTATGTACATATTTTACAATGCAGTCTATTGGTTGTAAATCTTAAACATTTTCATGAAGGATTGTAATATACAGTATGTATTTGTCTGTTTGGTAATTATTTTAGAATGTGGTGTCACATGAAAACTGTAAAATCTGTTTTGATTTTACACAGCTGATACACAGATTTTTTGTATCACTGTGTGGAAAATAAGGTCTTAACTAAAGAAATTATTACGTTTTATATATGATCTGAGCAAAAAGTTAGGTCTTATTTGTCTCATAACCATGTCGTTTTGTGAGATTTCTTAATTTTTTCTCTTATCCTTCCTATTCAAACTCTGTAATAAATCAAATGAATTTATGGACATTGTTTTATTGCCTGGGTATTGGTATTGTGATATTTTGTAGTCACAAATGACCCATCTCACTACTAACTTCGGCCACTAGATGGAGTTGATAATTCAGGTTTGCTAGTAGATAGACTGCTGCTGCATTATTCGTGTGGAAACAATGATCAAGATAAATGAAATATGAATTACATAAAAAACTATGCAGAATATTAATATCACTGATGCTTCTCTGGAGGACAATGTCTAAGTTCAGACATGACAACAATTCTGAAGCAGCACAGCCGTATTATTGCTAAATCAACCCGTGTTTATGCCAAATCAATCAGGAGCCAGAGGGAATTTCAACACTGCTGAAATTTGTTTTTAAGACTTAAACTGCATCATAAATCATGAAGACCCCCCCCCCCCCCCCCCCCACACAGAAACACACAGCAGTCTACCATCTTAGCACCCATTGGTCTCTGGTTTACATTAACCGCCCCATACCTTCTTCTGATTGGCTGAAAGTTTGGTGTTTGAGACTTTTTTCCTGTACTATAAAACTCAATCTGCGCATTTCTCTGAAGTTCAGTCCTCCTCACACACCCCTCTCGCACTGTTGGACCCAGGTGGAACTATACGACTTATAACCTCTCCGGAATGTATTAGTCATTTAATTAGTGATGAATTGGTTTTAATGTATTTACTCTCTCACATTTTACTTGGTTCATTTATTAGTTCATGTTTTTCGAAATTTTTCACAGACCTATATTTTGGGTTAGTTCAGATTTTTCCCCTGGATTAAAAAAAATAATTTTCTTCTTTAAAAAAAAAGAAAAAAGAAAGTGATTTATTTTTGATTGCGCATCCCTGTGATAGTGTGTTTCATGGCACATGTGTGCAGACAGCTGAGTGGGAGCGTGGCCAGCTTTGCAGGCTGGGTAGGTATCATCATCGCCACGGCCACCAACGACTGGGTGCGCACCTGCGACTACACTGTCACCACCTGTGTGCGCATGGACGAGCTGGGCGCGCGAGGCCTCTGGGCAGAGTGTGTCATCTCTCCCTCACTCTACCACTGTGTCACGCTCAACCATATCCTCACACTGCCAGGTGAGAGAGAGGGAGAGAGAGAGAGAGAGAGAGAGAGTGTGTGTGTGTGTGTGCAGATGGGCCACATCTGTAGCCAACCTGCAGACTTCAATAAAAGTCAATAAAGGCTTACTGAGAACTGTGCATATCTCTTATGTTATTTCTGTGTTTTCAACAATTTATGAATGCAAAAGTCAACATTTAAAAAATGTTTACCTGCAGGTATCGCTGTGATCTCTCTCTACCTCTCCCCTCCCCCTCCAGCATACATCCAGACATGCCGTGCGTTGATGGTGTGTGGGTGCCTAATGGGGCTTCCTGCGATGGGGCTGGTGCTGATGTCCATGCCCTGTGTCAGACTCGGAGATGAGATCCCCGCTACCAAACTACGCCACGGCATGGTCGGGGGTGCTCTCACCTTTATCGTGGGTGAGTGAGACACAAAGACACACACATTCCACATGCACATCTACACAATTTAATGTTATTCTATATGGATTAATTATGCTGTGTGAGGCTATGGGATGATTTGGGACCGGATCATGGTTGTCACTAGTTACCACAGCCACAAAGTCAAAATTGGCTAAGGTTTAAAATCAGATTTTAAGAAGAGAAATTATAGAAATATGCTTATGACTTTGTTGCTGTGGTAACTAGTAACGACCTCATAACACCCTCTCTCTTCCTGCATCCTGTGTGGGACAGGAAGTCCCTGTCAGCAGCCTTGTGACTGACAGACCCCGTTGGGGGACAAAAGCTGACTCAACTCTCTTTCTCTCCTTCCGCTCCCTCTTCCTCCTGCCCTCTCTCTCCCCAGCTCTCTGTGGATTGGTGTCGACCATCTGGTTTCCTATTGGTGCTCACGCAGAAGAGGGTCTGATGTCATTCGGCATCTCACTGTACACCGGATGGGTCGGCTCCGCCCTCTGCCTCCTGGGGAGCTTCATGATTTTGTGTTGCTGCGGTGACAACCCCTCGGCAACCCCCCAAAGGCAGCAGAACAGCTACTACTACTCCAGACAGGCAGGGGGCGCCGACACACCCATCAACCTTGCCGCTACCGCCGTAGTCACGGGCAACCACGCCAAGAGCGCACATGTATAAGAATGTGCATTTGTGAGAGTTGGAGTTCTAGGCCAACTACATTGCAGACGTATGCCAGATCTAACAACGCCTGCATAGTTATTTAACATACACTATATATACAAAAGTCTGTTAACACCCCTTCAATTTAGTGGATTCGGCTATTTCAGCCACACCCGTTGCTAACAGGTGTATAAAATTGAGCACACAGCCATGCAATCTCCATAGACAAACACTGGCAGTAGAATGGCCTTACTGAAGAGCTCAGTGACTTTCAACATGGCACCGTCATAGGATGCCCCCTAAAAAACAAGTCAGTTCATCAAATTTCTGTCCTACGTGCAGTTATTGTGAAGTGGAAACGTCTAGGAGTAACAACGGCTCATCCGCGAAGTGGTAGGCCACAAAAGCTCACAGAACGGGACCACCAAGTGATGAAGCGGGTAAAAATTGTCTGTCCTCGGTTGCAACACTCACTACCGAGTTCCAAACTGCCTCTGGAAGCAACGTCAGAAGAACTGTTCGTCTGGGAGCTTCATGAAATGTGTTTCCATGGCCGAGCAGCTGCACACAAGCCTAAGATCACCATGTGCAATGCCAAGCATCGGCTGGAGTGGTGTAAAGCTCGCCGCCATTGGACTCTGGAGCAGTGGAAACTCGTTCTCTGGAGTGATGAATCACGCTTCACCATCTGGCAGTCCAATGCACAAATCAGGGTTTGGCTGATGCCAGGAGAACACTACATGCCCGAACGCCTAGTGCCAACTGTAAAGTTTGGTGGAGGAGGAATAATGGTATGGGGCTGTTTTTCATGGTTTGGGCTAGGCCCTTTAGTTCCAAAGAAGGGAAATCTTAATGCTACAGCATACACTGACATTCTAGACGATTCTGTGCTTCCAACTTTGTGGCAACAGCTTGGGGAAGGCCCTTTCCTGTTTCAGCATGACAATGCCCCCATGCACAAAGCGAGGTCCATACAGAAATGGTTTGTCGAGTTCGGTGTGGAAGAACTTAACTGACCTGCACAGAGCCCTGAACTCACCCCCATCAAACACCTTCGGGATGAATTGGAACGCAGACTGCAAGCCAGACCTAATCACCCAACATCAGTGCCCAACCTAACTAATGCTCGTGGCTGAATGGAAGCAAGTCCCCGCAGCAGTTCCAACATCTAGTGAAAAGCCTTCCCAGAAGAGTGGAGGCTGTTATAGCAGCAAAGGGGGGCCAACTCCATATTAATGCCCATGATTTTGGAAAGAGATGTTCGACGAGCAGGTGTCCACATTATTTTTGGTCATGTAGTGTATCAGCTAACCACATCATATGATATTGCAATCTGGTGCCCAACTGCACAGTCGATGACATGGCACCCAACTATTGGTTGATGCAATTCAATGTAGTCGGGCAGGAACTCGAACAGTAGGTAAAGAAGGGTGTAAACTGCAGAGAACTTATAATCCACCATCTGGACATTCACATGTCTGGCCTGACCATGACCTCATCCTGTCGACGGAGACTTCACATCCTCTCAGACAGGAATCTGGCCAGGTTGCACCATCCTCCTCACCTTTTCCCTTCCTGTTCACTAGAATTCCACTCTTCATCTCCACCACTGATGTTCTGTGTTCTAGTGTTCCAGTGTTGTAGTGTGGTGAGGGAAAACAGACAGGTGTTCTCTCCGAATTAGTCACTTTATTCAATGTTTTATTGACAGTTTATCAGGCAACAGCAAAACACAGATCACTGTCACTCTTTCTTCAAACATTACACTCTTCGACAATAAATATTTTCATTTTTGTATTATCATCTTATCAAACTCTAAAAATATTTTCAACCAACTCATCCATGCAACACCAGAGGTGTCAGAATATTAGGTATTATGAGAGCATGCTTCCTCTAGTATAACTGATTGGTTGATTGATTCTATGCACACTGTTACCTGTTGGATGTATGTTAATAATGCAGTGTTAAATAAACAAATCTGTATTTTTGTGATATTGAGTTTTCTGGTTGGAAAGAGTAACTATGTAAGAGTAATCTCTGTAAAAGGCAATAAAATTTATTCATTCACTCACTCATTAATGAATCATCTCATCTGTCCATCCCCAGCATGAGGGGGTTTCTCTTCTCTCGTCCCTCTCTCGCTTCCCCTGAAATCGACCCTCTAGGCACTACTGTAGATCTAAGAGGATTGGATAGGTATCAATATTTTTCCCTTTGATAGTCCAGGTGAAATCATTGCCATATTGATCACCTGTCCTGTCCTCTCAGGTCTACTTAAGTGCCTTTGGTGTACATTGTAAGGGGCAGGGCTAGGGGTTGATGAGGGATTCAGGAGCCCTCTGCCCTTTCTCTCCTCTACACTCTTTCAAAAAAAGGTTCCAAAAGGGTTCTTCGACTGTCCCCATAGGAGAACCCTTTTTGGTTCCAGGTTGAACTCTTGTGTGTTCCATGTAGAACCCTCTGTGGAAAGGGTTTTACATGGAACCCAAAAGGGTTCTACCTGGAACCAAAAAGGGTTCTTCAAATAGTTCTCCTACTGTATGGGTACAGCCGAATAACCGTTTTAGGTTCTAGATAGGTTCTAGATAGCACTTTTCTTTCTAAGAATGTAGTACCCAGGAAGTGGGTGTGTTCCATTGCAGCAGTCACTCATAAGAGGAGCCCTCGGTTTTCTGTGGATCTGTGTAGCCCTGATTGGTTTGTCCCTGGATCTATGTAGCCCTGATTGGTTTGTCCCTGGATCTGTGTAGCCCTGATTGGTTTGTCCCTGGATCTGTGTAGCCCTGATTGGTTTGTCCCTGGATCTGTGTAGCCCTTATTGGTTTGTCCCTGGATCTGTGTAGCCCTGATTGGTTTGTCCCTGGATCTGTGTAGCCCTGATTGGTTTGTCCCCTGGGTCCCCTAGTGGAGCTCTGAGGGCCGGAGTAGTAACCTGATTGATTCTGGTACTGGGAGCAATCTTCATACTGGTTTTCGTCCTGGTACTGGGATCTTGGCCATCTTGGTTCCCATCTTGATACTGGTTCCGATCCTGGTTTTGCTGTTGGTAGTGGTAGCCCTTCTCCGCTTACAGTCCTGGTAGCACCCCTCTTCCTGGTTGTCCTGGAGGTTAAAGTCGTTGTCAGGGAAAAGGTGTCGTAGAGGTGATCGTCATAGCGCTGGTAGGTGCTAGCATGAGCCACTCCCTCTCTGGTGCTGATCTCCAAGGAGCTGTTCCATATCCTATAGCAACCGTATAGCAGGATACCAAGAGAGACAGCCCATAATAATATCACATCCTATAGAAACTGTCGATTAGAGCAGCTAGAAAGAGGAGGGGGGAAGGAAGAAGAGGAGCAGAGGGTGGATAGAAAAATAAGGGAGAAAGGGGGATGGAGGGAGAGAGGGGGATAGAGGGAGAGAGGGGGGATAGAGGGAGAGAGGGGGGATAGAGGGAGAGAGAGGGAATGGAGGGAGAGAGGGGGGATAGAGGAAGCTCTCTTCTCCACATGAAGAAAGTGACAAGTGTAGAAGTGACACAGCGTAACGTACCCAGAGTGCAACAGACAGCGAAGCGTGCCCAGGTGAGATGCTACAGTTTCAACATCAGGTAGGAGTTTACCAAGATGGACACCGCGGGGATGCACGGCACGCATGATGCCAAGTAGGGCAGGCTCCGACCACTCTCCAGCTGGCTCACAACCACCCCCAGTAGGGTTGTAATTTTTCCCGCTACAATCCCTGAAACAGCGTCGTCCTTTCCGGTCCCTTGCTCCACGCTGAAGATGACGGTGGCCCAGACGAGAAAGGAGAGGAGGAAGAGGAGATGCAGTGTGTCACCATGAGACCGGAGGACGAGGTGATACGGACTGAGTCGTTGGGAATCCCCAGGCAGACACGCAGGGTGGAGTAACCCCTACCCAGAACCCTCTTCAACAGCGAGGAAGGGCTGGTGTGGAAGCTACCCGACTTGTCAGATTCACTTGCAACACCGCTCGATTGGTAGCTGGAGCTATCAGGAGCAAAGATCGATGAGTCTGATCCTCCATCCAATCTGGTCGTACAAACACACACACATACCCACACTCACTCACTCACCCAGGCCTCTTAGTGTCCCCAGGTGTTGCTGTACCAATCAGGTACCCGAGGATCAGATTCCAGCCAATGAAAAAGGCCGTACACACCCCCACTGTGACGTAGCTATAGGTGAAGGCTGACTATTGTTTTAGGGACACGCATGACGAACTCTGCATAATACACACCTGGAGGAGAGACACATTTGACCCAGGTTAAACACATACACGTCAAACTACGACAAACACAAATATGTGTGTGTGTGTCCCTGACCTGACAGTATAGAAGCCACAGCAGCGTGTTTGTGTGTGTGTGTGTGTGTGTGTGTGTCTAACCTGACAGTTTAGAAGCCACAGCAGTGTTTTGTGTGTGTGTGTGTGTCTAACCTGACAGTATAGAAGCCACAGCAGTGTTTTGTGTGTGTGTGTGTGTGTGTGGGTGTTGTCTAACCTGACAGTTTAGAAGCCACAGCAGTGTTTTTGTGTGTGTGTGTGTGTGTCTAACCTGACAGTATAAAAGCCACAGCGTGTTTTGTGTGTGTGTGTGTCTAACCTGACAGTATAGAAGCCACAGCAGTGTTTTGTGTGTGTGTGTGTGTGTCTAACCTGACAGTATAGAAGCCACAGCAGTGTTTTTGGTGTGTGTGTGTGTGTGTGTGTGTGTGTCTAACCTGACAGTATAGAAGCCACAGCAGTGTTTGTGTGTGTGTGTGGGTGTGTGTCTAACCTGACAGTATAAAGCCACAGCAGTGTTTTTGTGTGTGTGTGTGTGTCTAACCTGACAGTTAGAAGCCACAGCAGTGTTGTGTGTGTGTGTGTGTGTGTCTAACCTGACAGTATAAAAGCCACAGCAGTGGTTTTGTGTGTGTGTGTGTGTGTGTGTGTGTGTGTGTGTGTCTGACCTGACAGTATAGAAGCCACAGCAGTGTTTTGTGTGTGTGTGTGTGTGTTTACTTAAGTAAAAATACTTTAAAGTACTACTTAAGTAGTTTTTTGGGGAATCCGTACTTTACGTTACTATTTATATTTGACAAATTTTACTTCATTACATTCCTAAAGCAAATAATGTACTTTTTACTCCATACATTTTCCCTGACACCCAAAGGTACTCATTACATTTTTTATGTTTAACAGTACAGGAAAATGGTCCAATTCACACACTTATCAAGATAACATCGGTTATTATTTCTCCAAAACACCGTTATTTTAAAAACAAGCCATAGAATGTTGGTTTCAATTTCAGTTAAATCCACCAGAAATGACAGAACAAATAATACAACAAATATTATGGTTAAACTCAATATACTAATTGGTTAAAAAAAAAAWTTAAAAAAATTATTAAAGTATAATCTTTGTAAATGATATCATAAATAGGACTGGTGAAGTTGTCACACATGGAGCTAACAAAAATATATGGAAATGTCTGCTCTACCCAAAATTACAACCAGAATGCCAAGAGTGTGCAAAGCTGTCATCAAGGTAAAGGGTGGCTACCTTGAAGAATCTCAAATATAACATATATTTTGATTTGTTTAACACTTTTTTGGTTACTACATGATTCCATATGTATTTTTTCATAGTTTTGATGTCTTCACTATTATTATACAATGTAGAAAAGATTCAAATAAAGAAACACCATGGAAAAAGTAGGTGTCCAAACCTTTGACTGGTACTGTATATATATATATWTTTWTTTATTTATTTAAATACAGTGCATTCGGAAAGTATTCAGACCCCTTCACTTTTTCCACATTTTGTTACGTTACAGCCTTATTCTAAAATAGATTAAATAATTATTTTCCCTCGTCAATCTACACACAATACCCCATATCAGGCTTTCAGAAATGTTTGCAAATGTATTTAAAATAAAAAACAGAAATACCTATTTACATAAATATTCAGACACTTTGTTATGAGACTAAATTGAGGTCAGTTGCATCCTGTTTCCATTGATCATCCTAGAGATGATTCTACAACTTGATTGGAGTCCACCTGTGGTAAATTCAATTGATTGGACATGATTTGGAAAGGCACAAACCTGTCTATATAAGATCCCAAAGTTGACAGTGCATTTTAGAGCAAAAACCAAGCCATGAGGTCGAAGCAATTGTTCGTAGAGCTCCGAGACACAATTGTATGGAGGCACAGATCTGGGGAAGGGTACCAAAACACTTCTGCAGCACTGAAGGTCCCCAAGAACACAGTAGCCTCCATCATTCTTAAATGGAAGAAATTTGGAACCACCAAGACTCTTCCTAGAGCTGGCCGCCCGTCAAACTGAGCAATCAGGGGAGAAGGGCCTTGGTCAGGGAAGTAAGCAAGAACCCGATGGTCATTCAGACAGAGCTCCAGAGTTCCTCTGTGGAGCCTCCCGAGTATCGCTGTGGTGACAACCATCTCTACTGCACTCCACCAATCAGACCTTTATGGTAGAGTGGCCAGACAGAAGCCGCTCCTCAGTAAAAGGCACATGACAGCACGCTTGGAGAGGCACCTAAAGGACTCTTAAACCATGAAAAACAAGATTCTCTGGTCTGATGAAACCAAGATTAAACCCTTTGGCCTGAATGCCAAGCGGCACGTCTGGAGGAAACCTGGCACCATCCCTATGGTGAAGCATGGTGGTGGCAGCATCATGCTGTGGAGATCTTTTTCAGCAGCAGAGACTGGGAGATTAGTCAGGATCGAGGGAAAGATGAATAGAGAAAAGTACAGAGAGGTCCTTGACAAAAACCTGCTCCAGAGCACTCAGGACCTCAGACTGGAGCGTAGGTTCACCTTCCAACAGGACAACGACCCTAAGCACAGCCAAGACAATGCAGAAGTGGCTTCGGGACAAGTCTCTGAATTTCCTTGTGTGGCCCAGAGCCAGAGGCCAAACTTGAACTCAATCAAACATCTCTGGAGAGACCTGAATATAACTGTGCAGCGATGCTCCCCATCCAACCTGACAGAGCTTGAGAGGATCTGCAGAGAATAATGGGAGAAACTCCCCAAACACAGGGGGGCCAAGCCTGTAGCGACATACCTGTTACGTTCGTTGATGGAATGATCGGACCAAGATGCAGCATGGTATAGGTTAATCATATTATTTAATGATAACCAGCAACAAAACAAGAAAGAGAAACCAACGAAACGTACAGCCTTGTAGGGCTCAACAGCAACAATACAAAAAACAAGATCTCACAAACCAAGGTGGAAAAAAGGCTGCCTAAGTATGATCCCCAATCAGAGACAACGATAGACAGCTGCCTCTGATTGGGAACCATACCAGGCCATCATAGAAATACAACATAGAGGGGAATCTATCAAATAGCGCACCTCAAACGTTGTGCAGTACTAATGCAATTAGTAAAATCAGTCACACTACGAAATGCTACCAAATAAACCACAATTCATTCATAAAACTGTGAATATATAGTTTCACTGACATATTGTTGCATTTTTTTCTGGTTTGTGCGAAATCGTTAAGAATAATATAAAACCAGTCTGCACACCACCAAGGTGAATTGGTTTCGTCTTGACAGTGTTGAGGGGATGGGTAATATATTGATGCTCGAGTGCCAAATCAACACAAATGGATAAGAACGAGGAAAGAAGAAGAGGAGAAACACACAAAGATAAAGGTATGCAGCTATGTTATCTCTTTATGAGTGTAAAATGATGCATTTAATGAAATATACTAGCCTAACACTTATGTTTGTTAGCCTATGTTGCTTGCTATGCTATTACACATAGGGTGACAATATTTCGTTTTCTGTCCAACTAGCTTACATAACATTGGATATCATTTCACACAGTTTCATCATGATAATGTGTGTGGCCTGCAGCAAAACGATTACAACCTAACTAGCACATTATTGATTTGGTTAACTTTCATTGAGGTGTCATCATAAAGGTTTTCTGTGATTGTCTTGACTTGGTCCTCATCTCAGTAAGGGATGCACTCATTGATTTGTTGAGCAGCAAGGTCATTTCAATAATGGTGAGTGGCATCAAGTTGGCAAAATTATTCTCTATCATTCTAGATTAACCTCAGATGTCAGCCACACTGAACAGTTGTCAGTTGTGATTAGAATTGTGTCACTGAAGGAGGAGCCCCACATAAAGGAACATTTTATGGGGTTTTCGGAGGCAGAGGAGTCCACGGACCAACATTTGGCATCCCTGATTCTCAACAGATTAGAGGAGCTAAACATTCCTTTTGAGGKCTGCAGAGGACAGTCTTATGATAATGGGGCCAACATGAGAGGTGAAAAAAAAAGGTGTCCAAGCCAGACTCCTGGAAATTAATCCAAGAGCTCTATTGGTGCCATGTGGGGCTCACACATTGAACCTGGTTGTGACTGATGCTGCTAAAAGTTCTGTCGATGCCACAGGTTACTTTGGCATCTTACACAAACTGTACACCTTGTTCTCAGCCTCGACACGGCGATGGGCCATCCTGAGAAAACATGTGGACATCACTTTGAAGATGTGGACTGAGACGAGGTGGGGGAGTCAAGTTAAGAGTGTCGAGCCACTGAGGAATCAGGCAGCAGCACTGATTGAGTTGAGGGATCAAACCAGACCCTGTGATAAAGATTGAGGCCCAGTCCTTGTCAGAGGAGGTGGGATCATACCGCTTCAGCATCTGTACAGTGGTGTGGTATGACATCTGGAGCCAGATCCAACATGTGAACAAGCTGATACAGTCTCCCAGTATGCATGTGGATGTTGCAGTCAGTCTTCTCAGAAAGACAGAGAGAGGTCTCAGCAACTACAGGGCAACAGGCTTTATGACTGCACAAACGCCAGCCAAGGGTATATGAATGTAGATGCCGTTCTACAACAAAAAAGGCTGAGGTCCACAAAGCGGCACTTTCATACGAATCATTTGATGAGTCTTTGAGTGATGCCCTGAAGAAGCTGGAGGTGACATTTTTCAGTGTCGTTGTTGATGCTGCAACCTCAGCCCTTCAGGAAAGATTTTCCACATTGGAAAATGTGGGAGAGAAGTTTGGAGTGCTGACAACCTTCCAACGTCTCTCAAATGAGGAGCTGACAGAACAATGTGAGACCCTTAGTGTGACACTGCACTATAAAGAACACTCAGACTTGGATGGCAGAGAGCTTGCACAGGAACTGAAGAACTTGCCTGACTTGCCATTGAAGACCATGACCCTGCTTGAGCTGCTGATATTCATACACGAAAGGGAGCTCTCAGAATTTGTCTTACTCTTCCAGTGACTGTGGCTGAAGCAGAGAGGAGCTTTCAAAGCTGAAGCTCATCAAATCCTACCTGAGGTCCACCATGTCACAGGAACGCCTTAGTGGCCTTGCTGTCATCAGTATTAACCATGCAATTGCTGGGCAGATTTCCTATTATGATGTATTTGATGACTTTGCATCATGGAAGGCAAGAAAGGTCAGGGTTTAGATGGCAGTTGTGCAATTGTACTGATATTGTATCATATAATAGCACCCGCATTTTTCCAAGAAAATATATTCATGGTCTGTTTACATGTATTTTAGAGGCTATGTATACAGAAAATGTGTATAAAACCTGTATTTATAATTATATGAACATATTTTTGTTTGGCAATAATCCTACTACACAATTTCTGATATATCACATGCCTTTTTTTTCTCTTGCAAAAGTAAAAATCTGGATTATGCCTCTACTGCCATTCATTCCAAATACACTGGTTTGGACTTCTCCCTGAGCAATATGGCTGCCATGTTCACCCCATTCTGGGAACTTTGAGGGTTCATGACATAGTCCCTAGTAATTTAATAGGATCTCTATGGTAGGAGTGACCTGGAAATGAGCCAGGTGTCTGTGAGTCTATAGCGGGGAAAGAGACTGACAGTCAGTCAATGGTTAACTACACCACTATACACCAATAGTATGTGTGTTGCTGGTCTCATCTGATGAACACCTCTCTAATATTAGATCCCTCAGGCCTGGATCCAGTGGATCCCAGCAGTGGATTTAGTGTTAGCAGAGAGGAGAGATCTAAGACCCCTCAGAGCTGCGGAACAGAGAGATGGAGGAGAGGACTTTAAGGAGGAGCTGGGCTAATATTTAATGACCCTCTTCTCCAGGTTATTTTTGTGGTGTTGAGGGCTGGGGTGTACGGTAGGGGAGAGGGGTTGGGGCTTTTGATATAGGGCTAGGTATGGGCTGGGGACATTGTTATTGCTTCTGTGCTGCTCGTATTGTATTGTTGTAATCTGCATGTCTTCTGATAGAACAGATTGGGTTCCCAACCTGCAGTCTGACCAATCAGTCTCAGGGCTAAAGAGAACATACACCCTCACACACGCTCTCTCATACAGTACATGCTCACAGTGCTCTGACGTATAGAGCAGAAACACTGAGATTTATTAAAAGAAGCACACACACAGATGCCAGAATGCTGTGTAGGAATGCTTGGATTTATGGCACACACACACTAATGTCTGGCGCACACATACAATGCCTATTGAAAGTCTACACACCCCTTGCACAGTGTTCACATTTTGCTGCCTTAAAGTTAAATCTACAGTACACTGAAAAATGTATTGATTGCATATGTCTTCACACCCCAGAATTAATACTTGATGGAATCACCTTTGGCAGCCATTACAGCTGTGAATCATCTTGAATAAGATACTACCAACTTTGCACAACTGTTAGGGCAACATATCCATTGTTTTTGTCAAAATTAACAAGCTCAGTAAATTTGGTTGGGAATCATTGATGGACAGCAATATTCAAACCTTGTCTCTGATTTTCAAGCAGATTTAAGGACTGGAGTCACTGGACCATTCCAAAACACTCAACACCTCTTGGAAAGCCATTCTGGTGTGTCTTTAGCAATAAAATGTGTCTAATTGAAAATAAAACCATCACATGGTTAGGTTTTCAAAAGACTATGGCGGGTTTTCCTCTAACTTTTTACCTAAGCTTTGCTCCTTTCAAATATTTGGGGGATCCTGACGAACTCCCCAGTCCTTGCAGGTGACAAACATATGCAAAACACGATGCTGCCACCACAATACTTGAAAATATAGAGGATCTACAACATTGCATTCACTCCACATGACTGGCCTGTATGACAAAGTGAAAAGAATGAAGCCTGTGTTAAAAAAATCCACTCCAAATCATCCATTCATTTTGCAACAAGGCCCTAATTTTCCCCCTAAATTAAAAAAACTTCTGGTTTGCGCTTAGTAGGACTATCATTTGTTTTTCAACAGGACAATGACCCAATACACCTCCAGGCTCTAGGTGGGCAGAGCCATGTATGAGCTTACAAGAGCCTATTGGCGCGTTCTAGCATGTATTTGAATATTTCCGTTAGGGAATGCCTACTCTGTGAAGTGTGCGTGTGCAATAACTCAATTCGGCCTTACACTCCTTCTAAAAAAGAAGAATGTCGACCAAAATCCATCTTCCTCCATTGCTGGCACTGTGCATATTTGGTAGTGAGTAGTGATGGGTTGTTCGCGAACGAGTCGGCTCTAAGAGCCAGCTATTGTAGGTGAACGTTGGGAGCCGGCTCGCATATCAGAAGAGCCAAATCTATTTATAAAAATATAAAAAAATTAAGATACGAATAATCAAAAAATTTAAATGAATAGAATTAACTAATTCAAAGAACAAAAAAAGAAATAAAATAATATAGGCCTAAATGCTCAAGCGCACACACATTAGTTCTGACTGTCTGCTCAGACTAACAGCCTCACCTGTTGTTCCTGTTAATCAGACATGCAGTGTCAACCAATGAACCAAAGATGCGTGAGGGAGTGCCTAAATCCAATGTACACAATTCCAAGCAGGAAAACCCTTTCAAAATCACTTATTCAACAACTGTACGAGACAGTTATTCTTTACATTAAAAAGTTATACTTTAAATGCAAATGTTTAATATCATTCTTTTTCATAACAAACATTATTTTTCATAAATACATTGTGGTTAAGGTAGAGTATTATTTCACTTAATAATTTAATTGGAATTGTTTTAAAACCAATCATAGTCAAACTATTGCAAACTGTTTGACTTGAAAAAATACAAAACATATTTTTTTAAAGAGCCATTTGGGAGCCAAAAGAGCCGGCTCTTTTTGGTGAGCTGAGCAGAACGAGCCGGCTAACTGAAAAGTGCCGGAATGCCCATCACTAGTAGCGAATGGAAACACCAACCGGATGCTTCTCATTTACAAATCCGTTGAATTATTATTATTATAATTTTTCTTTTTTGTAAATCAATTCAAAATATATAATATAGAAAATCAAACAGAGTATACAACAGATTATACAAACAGGGGAATAAAGAAAATACATTATATAAAGACCTTGTAAAAATGTAAAACATTCAAAGTTTTGATTGCTTTTTGTTTTGAGAAGAAATTGTTTATATATTGTTCCATTTCATTCTCAAAAAGAATAAACTGAGGTTTTTTTCATTTACATTTATGAATAT
Organism: Salvelinus sp. IW2-2015; assembly: GCF_002910315.2. Lineage (NCBI taxonomy): Eukaryota > Metazoa > Chordata > Actinopteri > Salmoniformes > Salmonidae > Salvelinus > Salvelinus sp. IW2-2015. The sequence continues at coordinate 32,453,111 of NC_036854.1, read as the reverse complement.
GGAATTTAGCTAAAATAACAAGGAGATTGATTAAGAAGAAAGGCTTTGAATATACTTTACTATACTTTGTAAAAAAAAAACTCATATCACATTTTTCAAGTAGAAGGGGAAAATGTGTATGTATATGATCTAAAACAATCTACAGATACTGTATCTTGCCACAGCTTCCGGGTATAAGAGCAATACCAAAATAAATGTAAAGCAGTCTCCGGTTGTTTATTACAGAATGTACAAGAAACATCAATGTCTATTTTTTTTTACTTTTCAAGATAATGTTTAGTATGGTAGCACTTGTGGAATTAATTTAAAAGAAACTTATTTAAACGTATTAGTTAGAAGAAACTTCAGAGAAAGAGACCAAACATTTTTCCAATTAATATTACTTAAAAGGCCATTCCAGAAAGACATGACATATGGGACTGAAACAACATCACATTGAAATAAGGCTTATCTGGTGAAATATCTGTCTCATTAGTTGTCTCATTGTTCTATCTGTGATTCAGAGGTCGTAACAGTAGGTGCGATAGTGGGAGAGAGCGAGAGAGATTTAAAAAAAAATAAGGTAAAAATAACGTGTTTGGACTGTAGCCAGTGAGAGAAACAGGTTGACGGATAATCGAAACAGCTGGTCTGGGTCAAGGTAGCACGTCTGGTGAGCAGGAAACATGCTAGCTAACAGTGTACATGGCCCGAAATACTTTTGAAGAGATGGGAAACTCCACTGGAATCGTATTAACGCACATTGTGTACGTTGCCCATGCTACCCCAATGGGCCACGCGGTGCATTCTGGGCGATTCTGGGACAAGGAGGGCGCTAGATCAAAAACCCAACATTATAATGAATTTCGTCGACAATAACTACAACATTACAAATCTTTTCAAAAATGTAACATAATTAACTTTCTATCTGTAATAATGTATGTCTTTGGAATCGTGATATTACGTACATTCGAGTGGAATAGGCAAGTTAATCAACTCGTACCCTGACTTTGAAAATTGATTGCGTAACGCCGAATGACTACGTGAAGGCGATTGGTGGGTGGGACGTTATACGTTCCTCCATTCATTTGCAACTAGGATTTATAACTCCTCCTTTCTCTAATATCTCTGACATATCTAACAGGACAAGCGCTAGCATAGCTAACAAGTTAGCATGAAAACACGGTTAAAACCAAAATACACTTCCCATTATGACAAACTACATGTTAATACGTTGTACATTAGTGAATACAAATCCTGTGACAGTTTGGACGGAATTATATATTTTTAAAAAGTGCTTTTAACTGGGCAAGGAGTGGAGAAGGACTTCCGATCTACCATTTATTCCAGAAAATGGTGCGCAAAAATAATAGAGATGGGGTGCAATATCGTCAACCAACCACAGAATGTCAATCAATTACGCATTAATTAAGCATGTCAATATAAATAAATGAAATTATATATATATTTTAACAGGAACTCAATAACATGAATTGAATTTGTGAAACTAACTAATTTGGGCAAACTTCCACAAATACAACAGGATATAGGTTCTTACTCTGTTACACAAGGGGTGTGTAGACTTTCACTAGGTATTACAGATGGACACACACTAGTGGGAAGTTGCAGGGTGAAATGGGCATTCCTGAGGCGGTGTGTTTTATCCACAGCAGATCAGAGAGTGGGAAGCAGGACTAGATACACCCATGCATCCACACACACACACAGACACACATAACTAACCAGGTATCGAACCCAGGTCGCCTCAAAACAAGCCGTTACTGTGAACGGTTCCACACACTAGTCTCCAACACGACAAAGATCACTAACACATTTACACACGCAAATATACACACTCCCACAGATGAAAGGGTGGGATCAGTTCCAGGAAAACATTGCTCTGCTCCTGGGAATATAAAACATTTACTGACATACTGACACATCAGCCAAGGTAGACGTTTATATAACATAAGAGCTTTATAAAATTCACTGCCAATCTAACATATCGAACACTATAAAAGGATAGAGGAGCTAACTGCTACCACATAGTGAAGAGGAGCGGAGAAGGAGAGCTTCTCACCGTTTTGTCCAGAACATAAACTACATTACCAAAATCATGGGCATTAATTGGTCGCCCCTTTGCTGCTATAACAGCCTCCACTCTTCTGGGAAGGCTTTCCACTAGATGTTGGAACGTTGCTGCAGGGACTTGCTTCCATTCAGCCACAAGAGCATTAGTGAGGTCGGGCAATGATGTTGGGCGATTAGGCCTGGCTCGCAGTCGGCGTTCCAATTCATCCCAAAGGTGTTCGATAGGGTTGAGTTCAGGGCTCTGTGCAGGCCAATCAAGTTCTTCCACACCGATCTCGACAAACCATTTCTGTATGGACTTCGCTTTGTGGACAGAGACATTGTCATGTTGAAACAGGAAAGGACCTTCCCCAAACAGGTGCCACAAAGTTGAGGGCACAGAATCTTCTAGAATATCATTGTGCTGTAGTTAAGATTTCCCTACACTGGAACGAAGGGGCTTAGCCCGAACCATAAAAAAACTGTCCCAGACCATTATTCCTACTCTAAATTTTACAGTTGACACTATGTATTGGGGCAGATAGCGTTCTCCTGGCATTCACCAAACCCAGATTCGTCCGTTGGACTGCCAGATGGTGAAGCGTGATTCATCACTCCAGAGAACACGTTACCACTGCTCCAGAGTCCAAGCGAGCTTTACACCACTCCAGCCGACGCTTGGCATTGTGCATGYTGATCTTAAGCCTGTGTGTAGCTGCTCGGCCATGGAAACCCATTTCATGAAGCTCCGACAAACAGTTATTGTGCTGACGTCGCTTCCAGAGGCAGTTTGGAACTCAGTAGTGAGTGTTGCAATTTTTATGCGCTTCGCGCTTCAGCGGTCCCGTTCTGTGAGCTTGTGTGGCCTACCACTTCGCGGCTGAGCCGTTGCTACTCTTATACGTTTCCACATCACAATAACAGCACTCACAGTTGACCGGGGAAGCTCTAGCAGGGCTGAAATTTGGCAAACTGACTTCTCGGAAAGGTGGTATCCCATGACGGTGCCACGTTGAAAGTCATTGAGCTCTTCAGTAAGGCCATTCTACTGCCAATGTTTGTCTATGGTGACTGCATAGCTGTGTGCTAATTTGAAGGGGTGTCTACATACACTATATATACAAAAGTATCTTGGCAGCAGAATGGGACAACAGGAAAATTTATTTGGGTTATAGTGAACTGAAGGCTGTGGAGACTGGGGTATCTACACTGGGGTCGGGTAAAGCAAAGATGGTATGGTAGGGTTTGTGCTCTGCTTATAGTATGATAATCACATACTCCAGCTTCATAGAGTAGTGCAGCAGTGAGGTTATTTATTTTACATTGTAAACCTTCCAGTTTAGCCAGCATTGCCATTAGCGGTCCTGATTCGCAGACTATAACAGCAGGGCAGGACGCAGTAACACAGCGTCTGGTGACATCACGTGGACATACTGGGAATTACACCTATGATAGTCATCTGAGAAGTTCTGTGACAATCATTTCTCACTGAACTTCATACTTCATTGAAACAGTCATGCACCCACAAAATATTCAAGCAGAACACACCAGGGCTGTTTTATTGATCTAATTTATTCTCCCATCAAAACTAGAGACATAAATGATGACACACTGAAGTTTACAGTCTATCCATTGACAAATACAAATGTCTCTCACAGAAGACTTCCCTCTCACAAACAAGTGACAAGTGTGAGGGACTGGCCAGTCTCCAGTCCTGCATGCTGGGGCAGGTGGGCGGAGCTTGGCTCTACTCGTCATTGTCCTCTTCCTCCTCTTCCTGGCTGATCTGGAAGTATCTCAGCTCGTAGGTCTCCTTGTCTGACAACACGACTCTCAACCAATCACGGAGGTTGTTCTTCTTCAGGTAACTGTGGACCAATGGGAAAGGAGGAGTTTGATGTCAAAGAAGGGGAGGAGTACACCTCAGACCTGTCCTAAAGGGTTGAGGCCAGGGAGTTCCTCAAACCTACTCCTAGTTAAAAAAGGCACACTCAATGGAGTTATTAGTAGTAGACTATCGACAACAATAGCTTACCTCTTGGAATGCTGGTTCTGTTCCATGGATCTTGTTTTTCAGAAGTTTGATCTCGACTACATTTGCCAGATTTCCTGTCTTGCCATTGACCTTTACCCTCTCGTTGAGAAAGGTTTCCTGTTGGAAAGAGCAGTGACTAGGGAAGAGAACCCTAGTCAGCTAGGGAATGTTACCATAGTCCACACACAGAGTTAGACAAACATTACACAATGATAAAGCATAATATCCCTAGCCTGTTTAATGATGAAGACCATGGGCAGTAGCCCTATGGTGTCCGGTGAAGCGGGGCCGGTAACATACGAAGTTGGCCGAGTCCAGGATGCTGTCCTCCACAGGGTGGGTCAGGTCCAGGGTGAACCCCCTTCTTGGCGCTCTTGACCACAGTCTGTTTCTTCTGCTTCAGCTAGGGGACACATTCAGATCATAGAAATATAAAGGAGCGTAATGATTGTCTCCCTCAACGTCAGCAAGACAAAGGAGCTAATCATGGACTACAAAAAACAGTGGGCCGAGCACTCACGTCGACAAGCTGTAGTGGAGCAGGTCGAGAGCTTAAAGTTCCACGGTGTTCACATCACTAAGGATTGATCACGGTACACATACACCAACACAGATGTGAAGAGGGAAAAACAACGCCTCTTCCCCTTCCGGAGGCTGAAAAGATTTGTCATGGGCCCTCAGATCCTCAAAAAGTTAAACAGCTGCACCCTATAATGCATCTTGACTGCATTATAGGGCTGGGCGATATACACTGCATCCGGAAAGTATTCAGACCCTTGACTTTTTCCAAATTTTGTTACGTTACAGCCTTATTCTCAGATGGATTCAATATTTGAATGAATTATCAATCTACACACAATACCCCATAATGACAAAGCAAAAACAGATTTTTGACATTTTTGCACATAAAAAAACAACAGAAATACCTTATTTACACAAGTATTCAGACCCTTTGCTATGAGACTCAAAATTGAGCTCGGTTGCGTTCTGTTTCCATTGATCATCCTTGAGATGTTTCTACAACGTGATTGAAGTCCACCTGTGGTAAATTCATTCGATTGGACATGATTTGGAAAGGCACACACGTCTATATAAGGTCCCACAGTTGACAGTGTATGTCAGAGCAAAAACCAAGCCATGAGGTCGAAGGAATTGTCCGTAGAGCTCCGAGACATGATTGTGTCGAGGCACAGATCTGGGGAAGGGTACTGAAACATTTCTGCAGCATTGAAGGTCCCCACCAACTAAGTGGCATCCATCATTACTAGAGCTGGCTGCCCGGCCAAACTGAGCAATCGGAGGAAAAGGGCCTTGGTCAGGGAGGTGACCAAGAACCTGATGGTCACTCTGACAGAGCTCCTCTGTGGAGATGGGAGGACAATCATCTCTGCAGCACTCCACCAAATCAGGCCTTCTTGGTAGAGTTGCCAGATGGAAGCAACTCCTCAGTAAAAAGGCACATGACAGCCTACTTGGAATTTGCCAAAAGGCACCTAAAGGACTCTCAGACCATGAGAAACAAGATTCTCTGGTCTGATGAAACCAAGATTGAACTCTTTAGCCTGAATGCCACGTCTGGAGGAATCCTGGCACCTGGAATCCTGGCACCAACATCCACCAGAAGCATGCTGTGTGGATGTTTCTCAGCGGCAGAGACTGGGAGACCTGTCAGGATCGAGGGAAAGATGAACGGAGAAATGGGAGAAACTCCCCAAATAAGTGTGCCAAGCATGTAGTGTCATACCCGAGAAGAGTCAAGGCTGTAATCACTGCCAAATGTGCTTAAACAAAGTACTGAGTAAAGGGGCTGAATACTTATGTAAATGTGATATCAGTTTTTCTTTTGTTATAAATTTGCACCAATTTCTAAAAAACAGTTTTTGCTTCGTCATTATGGGGTATTGTGTGTAGATTGAGGGGGGAAAAACTACTTAATACATTTTAGAATAAGGCTGTAACATAACAACATTTTATAAAGGGGCCTGAATAGCTTCCCATTTACACCAGAAATCTGTATATAATGCTCATGTCTCCGCCCTAACTCCCTATGTGAGTCGTTTTCCCAATGGCGGGAAGGCAGGTGACAAGTTAAGGTTCAAAATAGGCGCGGTGTGCTTATTTTGGACAGATTTCAATTCACCTCTTTCACCCAATCCCCTCCCCCTACCACTCACAACAACAAAGATGAGAGATCACTTATTCCTCTATGACAAACAGTTTCAACTCGCTATTCGCATTTCAGGTTTGGACCAACAGAATGGGTCATATAGACACCAAAACACATGGAGACATTATTTTACTGTAATAGAGGGGAAGTTGACCTTTCCAACCCTGTTTATGTTTCAACTCCTCAAAATTCAAGCAGAGCAGAATATACTAAAACAGATGTACCAATGAACATTCATTCTGGAAAATGCTCAGTTTGTCACACGCGCATTATGGTACCACATATCGCTAGCAGCATTTTAGTCAAATAAAGATTGTTATACTAGCTGTTTAGTCTTTTATAAATGTGCAATAAACTTAAAACAATTATAAAGGAATTGGCAACTCGTTCTCATTCTGAGAAATAAGGTAAGCCTTATTTATAGTGGACAGGCCAGCATGCTGTTCAAACAGTTGGAGACAGACAGAAGGGTGTGTTCATAACAATTCAACTGTTCTACCTTGTTAGCTGAAATCAGAGCTTGTGAAATTATACCTAGATCCAAGTTGGATAAACTTGAAATATAAATATTAGCTGGCTACTCACTAGTGTAACAGTTTAACTTTAGTCGGTCCCCTCGCCCCGACCCAGGTGCGAACCAGGGACCCTCTGCACACATCAACAACAGTCACCCACGAAGCATCGTTACCCATCGCTCCACAAAAGCCGCGGCCCTTGCAGAGCAAGGGGAACCACTACTTCAAGGTCTCAAAGCGAGTAACGTCACCGATTGAAACGCTATTAGCGCGCACCACCGCTAACTAGCTAGCCATTTCACATCGGCTAAACTCACCCCCCTTTCGACCTCCTCCTTTGCCTCGGGCAAACAGTGATCCGGGTCACGGCACCAATGTAACAGTTTAACTTTAGTCCGTCCCCTCGCCCCGAGCATCATTTATTTCTGTTGTTAAATGGGAAACAGCACGTTAGTTGTGAAGGGCTTAACGGTATTGATGGCTGTCGATGGCAAAATCTGTAGCATGAAGACAACTGTGTTAGCAGTGGCTTATGTGACCATGACATCGGTGTATGCWAGCTAACACARTTATTTACAGCAATCATATGCCAAAGCACATCCCAGAAAGCCCCTCAATCCCTAACAGGTACCATATACCCACARATGTATAAATCKGTAACGTACAGCAAACTTGTACACATTGTAAAATAGAAAATAGAAAACAGTATTCAGAACGTGACCTACCCTTTGCATCACATTTTCATACTGGGAAGACCTGACGTTCGCGATCTCCCCCTATCTGCAAGCGGGGCCAATCACAACACACCTTATTGTCATCAGAGTTGAACTAACCAATAAGAATGCCTGAACATTAAATACACATTTCTTTAGAGGCAAGTGGAAACATAACCAACCCTGTTACACTAGCATGTGGGCTTGTGTTTGAGAAATTGTTTATGAGTGTTAATTTTCTATAATGCTTGCTACATTATAGACAAACCTGAAAGCCAGATCAGTGATTATTGCAAAAAAAAAGCAGGTACAACTATTTTGATTAACTTATTAGTGGGTCTTATGGTTGTGGAAGGTAAAAGCTCTGAATTCAATTATTGTTGACCGTTTGGATTTTACCTTTAAATTGTACAACAAAGCTTAGAGAAAACACACACATATATATTTTTTTAAATCAAGATGTTATCGTGAATCACTCATAAGAAAAATTTATAAAAGGTGAGCTATGAGTTTCAGGCCATATCGCTCAGCCCTACTGCATCACTGCTTGGTATGGCGACTGCTTGGCATCCGACCGCAAGGTCCTACAGATGGTGGTGCGTATGGCCCAGTACATCACTGGGGCCGAGCTTCCAGCCATCCAGAACCTCTATACCAGGTGATGTGTCAGAGGAAGGCCCTAAAAATGGTCAGACTCCAGCCACCAAGTCCTAGACTGCAGGGCTCAATGCTGACCTTTTTTTTTAAAGGAGCACGTGTGCGCCTAAATTGAAAAAAAGGAAGCGCGCACAAAGTATTTTAGGCGCACAATGAAAAATATTTGAGGTAATAAAGCTAGAATCATTAATTTCTTGGGGCCTGGTCGCACAGCAAAATATTTAGGCGCATATGCGAGTAAAATGTTCAGAATGTAGAGCCCTGAACTGTTCTCTCTGCTACCGCACAGCTAGCAGTACCAATGCACCAAGTCTGAAAGCAACAGGACCCTGAACAGCTTCTACCCCCAAGCCATAAGACTGCTAAATTGTTAGTTAAATGGCAGGCTGACCACTTGTTACGCGAGTGCAGCAAGGAGCCAAGGTAAGTTGCTAGCTAGCATTAAACTTACCTTATAAAAAACAATCAATCTTCACATAATCACTAGTTAACTACACATGGTTGATGATATTACTAGGTTAACAAGCTTGTCCTGCGTTGCATATATTCAATGCAGTGCCTGTTAATTTATCATCGAATCACAGTCTACTTCGCCAAACGGGTGAAGTTTTAACAAAAGCGCATTTGCAAAAAAAGCACAATCGTTGCACGAATGTATCTAACCATAAACATCAATGCCTTTCTTAAAATCAATACACAGAAGTATATATTTGTAAACCTGCATATTTAGTTAAAAGAAATTAATGTTAGCAGGCAATATTAACTAGGGAAATTGTGTCACTTCTCTTGCGTTTATTGCACACAGAGTCAGGGTATATGCAACAGTTTGAGCCACCTGGCTCATTGTGAACTAATTTGCCAGAATTTTACATAACGATGACATAACATTGAAGGTTGTGCAATGTAAAAGCAATATTTAGACTTAGGGTTGTCACCCGTTCGATAAAATACGGTTCCGTATTTCACTGAAAGAATAAATGTTTTGTTTTCGTAATGATCGTTTCCGGATTTGACCATATTAATGACAAAAGGCTCATATTTCTGTGATTATTATATTATAATTAAGTCTATGATTTGATATTTGATAGAGCAGTTTGACTGAGCGGTGGTAGGCAGCAGCAGGCTGTAAACATTAATTCAACTTTACTGCGTGTCCAGCAGCTCTTAGCAATGCTTGAATCACAGCGTGGTTTATGACTTCAAGCCTATCAACTCCTGAGATCTGGCTGGCAATACTAAAGTGCCTATTAGAAACATCAATAATCAAAGGTATATGAAATACAAATGGTATAGAGAAAAAATAGTCGACGCGTCATAATTCTGTTATAACCACAACCTAAAACTTCTTATTTCTAACTGGGAATATTGAAGAACTGGGAATATTGAACCACCAGCTTTCATTTGTTCTGAGCATGGAACTTAAATGTTAGCTTTTTTATTTTTTACATGGCACATATTGCACTTTTACTTTCTTCTCCAACACTGTGTTTTTGCATTATGTTAACCAATTGAGCATGTTTCATTATTTATTTGAGACTAAATAGATTTTATGTATTATATTAAGTTAAAATAAGTATTCATTGTTCATTCAGTATTGTTGTAATTGTCATTACCACCACACACACACACACACATATATAGAAATCGGCCGATTAATCGGTATAGGCTTTTTTGGTCCTCCAATATCGGTATCGGCGTTGAAAAATCCTAATCGGTCGACCTCTAATATTGCACAGAATCTTCTAGAATATCATTGTGCTGTAGAGTTAAGATTTCCTACACTGGAACGAAGGGCTTAGACCGAACCATAAAAAAACTGTCCCAGACCATTATTCCTACTCTAAATTTTACAGTTGACACTATGTATTGGGGCAGATAGCGTTTTCCTGGCATTCACCAACCCAGATTCGTCCGTTGGACTGCCAGATGGTGAAGCGTGATTCATCACCAGAGAACACGTTACCACTGCTCCAGAGTCCAAGCGAGCTTTACACCACTCCAGTCGACGCTTGGCATTGTGCATGGTGATCTTAAGCCTGTGTGTAGCTGCTCGGCCATGGAAACCCATTTCATGAAGCTCCGACAAACAGTTATTGTGCTGACGTCGCTTCCAGAGGCAGTTTGGAACTCAGTAGTGAGTGTTGCAATTTTTATGCGCTTCGCGCTTCAGCGGTCCCGTTCTGTGAGCTTGTGTGGCCTACCACTTCGTGGCTGAGCCATTGCTACTCTTATACGTTTCCACATACAATAACAGCACTCACAGTTGACCGGGGCAAGCTCTAGCAGGGCTGAAATTTGGCAAACTGAAAACAGAAGCGCATTTGCAAAAAAGCACAATCGTTGCACGAATGTATCTAACATAAACATCATTCCTTTCTTTCCCAGGTCCTCCAATAATCGGTATCGGCGTTGAAAATCATAATCGGTCGACCTCTATATTGACAGAATCTTCTAGAATTTCTTCTAGTTCCGTATTTCACTGAAAGAATAAATGTTTTGTTTTCGTAATGATCGTTTCCGGATTTGACCATATTAATGACCAAAGGCTCATATTTCTGTGATATTATATTATAATTAAGTCTATGATTTGATATTGATGAGCAGTTTGACTGAGCGGTGGTAGGCAGCAGCAGGCTCGTAAACATTAATTCAAACTTTACTGCGTGTCCCAGCAGCTCTTAGCAATGCTTGAATCACAGCGCGGTTTATGACTTCAAGCCTATCCAACTCCTGAGATCTGGCTGGCAATACTAAAGTGCCTATTAGAACATCCAATAGTCAAAGGTATATGAAATACAAATGGTATAGAGAAAAATAGTCGACGCGTCATAATTCCTATTATACCACAACCTAAAACTTCTTAACTGGGAATATTGAACCACCAGCTTTCATTTGTTCTGAGCAAGGACTTAAACGTTAGCTTTTTTATTTTTTACATGGCACATATTGCACTTTTATTTCTTCTCCAACAATGTGTTTTTGCATTATTTAACCAAATTGAGCATGTTTCATTATTTATTTGAGACTAAATAGATTTTATGTATTATATTAAGTTAAAATAAGTATTCATTGTTCATTCAGTTATGTTGTAATTGTCATTACACACAACACAACATATATATATAAAAATCGTCCGATTAATCGGTATAGGCTTTTTTTGGTCCTCCAATAATCGGTATCGGCGTTGAAAAATCATAATCGGTCGACCTCTAATATTGACTCCTGATCAACTCCTGATATATCCTGGGTGTATTCAAACATATTGACTCCTGATATATCCTGGGTGTATTCAAACATATTGACTCCTGATATATCTTGGGTGTATTCAAACATATTGACTCCTGATATATCCTGGGTGCCATCAATGATAAGTGCGAACTGAACCACTGGCATTGATGTTATTTCCGACAGAAATTCTTTGACGATTGTATTGCCCACCAGCTTCAACATTTCGTTTTGCATTTGGGGACTGGTGAAATCAAAGTGACCTTTCAGCCAGGTGGTCAGCTCTGCATCGCCCTCTGCCTTGTACTTTAGAAGCTTGCTGAAATTCCCACTTTCCTTATCAACGCCTCAAAAAGCCTGACCTTGCCGCACCAAGTACTTCACACCCCCAACAATCTTCATAAGACTGCTTGAATGTATTATCTGAAATACACATGAGAAGCCATACTTAGAGGAATATCTGTTTAAATTAACATTAGGATTAGACTGCTGTTATGTCATTATTCGGTCTTAACCATCAATATTTACTCCTTTTCTCACTCACCTCCATGTCACCTGCTCTCCCTGTCCTGTCAGCATCCTCATGCTCTCTCTCTCTCTCTTTACACTGAACGCAGGAGAGTGAACATGAAAGAAATATTATCAGTAAACTAATGACTAGAAAGAATGTTGATACACATATGGAGGCCAACAGGAGTCTGGTCTGTACATTAGGATTAGACTGTTGTGATGTCCTTTTTCGTAACCAACTAACTACAGGTCAGTTATAATGATGGTCCTGGAGCAACATTAATTATGATGTCGTAGGAACAACACCAACACAGCGATATCAGATCAGTCATCAATATTTACTCCTTTTCTCACTCACCTGCTTTCCCTGCCCTGTTGGCATCCTCATGCTCTCTCCTTACCCTGAACATGAAATAAATATTATCAGTAAACAAGTGGTGTTTCTTGCTATGATGTTCAGGAATGGATTACTAACCATTTCTGATCTGAATGGCAATGATTATTATATCAAGAAACATTGACTCATCTCTTGTACTACTGTAGACTTCTATCATCTGACTGGTACTCATTTCCTCACTGCTCTCAACTTATTCTTCTTTCGTAAAACTGAGTATCCAACCGATGTCATTTACACTCTACTCAGCAAATTGGATGCAGTCTATCACATTGCCATCCATTTTGTCACCAAAGCCCCATATACTACCTACCACTGCGACCCGTATGCTCTCGTTGGCTGGCCCTCGCTTCATATTCGTGACCAAACCCACTGGCTCCAGGTCATCTATAAGTCTTTGCTAGGTAAAGCCCCGCCTTATCTCAGCTCACTGGTCACCATAGCAGTACCCACTCGTAGCACGCGCTCCAGCAGGTATATTTCACTGGTCAGCCCCAAAGCCAACTCCTACTTTGGCTGCCTTTCCTTCCAGTTCTCTGCTGTCAATGACTGGAAAGAATTGCAAAAATACTGAAGCTGGAGACTCATATCTCCCTCTCTAACTTTAAGCATCAGCTGTCAGAACAGCTTACAGAGCGTTGCACTCTGCACATAGCCCATCTGTAAACAGCCCACCCAACTACCTCATCCCCATATTGTTGTATTTTTTTGCTCCTTTGCAACCCAGTATCTCTACTTGCACATTCATCTCCTGCTAATCTATCTCTCCAGTGTTTAATTGCTAAATTGTAATTATTTCGCCACTATGGCCTATTTATTGCCTTACCTCCCTAATCTTACTTAATTTGCACACACTGTATATAGACTTTTCTATTGTGTTATTGACTGTACATTTGTTTATTCCATGTGTAACTCAGTGTTGTTTGTGTCACACTGCTTTGCTTGATCTTGGCCAGGTCGCAGTTGTAAATGAGAACTTGTTCTCAGCTGGCCTACCTGGCTAAATAAAGGTGAAATAAAAATAGTCTATCACAGTGCATTCCGTTTTGTCACCAAAGCCCCATATACTACCCACCACTGCGACATGTATGCTCTCGTTGGCTTGCCCTCACTACATAGTCATCGCAAAACCCACTGGCTTCAGGTCATCTATAAGTCTATGCTAGGTAAAGCCCCGCCTTATCTCAGCTCACTGGTCACCATAGCAACGCCCACACGTAGCACCGCTCCAGCAGGTATATTTCACTGGTCACCCCCAGAGCCAACACTTACTTTGGCCACCTTTCCTTCCAGTTCTCTGCTGCCAATGACTGGAAAGAATTGCAAAAATCACCTTAGATGGAGTCTTACATCTCCCTCTCTAACTTTAAGCATCAGCTGTCAGAGCAGTTTACCGATCACTGTACCTGTACACAGCCAATCTGTAAATGGCACACCCAACTACCTCATCCCGATATTGTTACTTATCCTCTTGCTCTTTAGCACCCCAGTATCTCTATTTGCACATCATCATCTGCACATCCATCACTCCAGTGTTAATGCTAAATTGTAATTATTTTGCCACTAAGGCCTATTTATTGCCTTACCTCCCTAATCTTCTATATTTGCACACACTGTACATATATTTTTCTATTGCGTTATTGACTGTATGTTTGTTTATGTGTAACTCTGTGTTGTTTCTGTCGCACTGCTTTGCTTTATCCTGGCCAGGTCGCAGTTGTAAATAAGAATTTGTTCTCAACTGGCCTACCTGGTTAAATAAAAAAATTAATTCTGACTGCCCAAAAAACTGATGAATGTCACTGCCACCCTTCCTCTTGCTCATGATGACATCACTGTGAATGAACGCTGACTGTAATAAAACGGCTTGCACTTTAATCAAACACTAATAATTATATTTATCATAAGCAAGTACAGTACACTATACTAATATGCAATAAATTAAAGCTACTACCGTCTACATAAATTACACATGCAGCGCAACATAAATGATTGACACTTTACTCAGACTTCACTTGGGATTTCTGACAAATATAACGTAATAACGACATTAACATTAGTTGAATACACCCGTGAGCCCCATTGTTGGTCCATGGGTGAATGTGTGGCTAATTAATTTTCCAGGTAATTTAGCTATGATAGCTAACGTTAGTGGTGGTTGATTAGCACTCGCAAATCGGCCCATTTCCACCAAAAACGTTTGTTTCCACTCCATGCAAACATTGACTTTTGAGAAAAATATTATTTCCACAATTACCGTTCCAGCGCACAACGACGTGTTGACCTTAAAACTATCACAATCGAGAGTGATATAGCCTACATAACACTCATATTACATTCTTGTTTTCAAATGTTTAATACACATGTTTGACATTGATTGTACTTACCCACAGCAGTCGAGCAACGGCTTCTGCTGGGGTACGGCAAAACTACTTGGACAAACCACACGCAGAACTGCAGTACACCGTAATATTAGAACCGGCCGTAATAATAATGGCAATTTGTTAAATTTAGTTATGATTACATTTGCTAATGATTATATCGGATGGTGGTGCGTGGTTCCGTCGTACCGTAGCAAATTTATGTCAATATATTGGTGGGGGGACAATTTGAGCATATTTGAATATTGTGTGCGTGTGGGGGGTCCCTCCCCAAATATATATTATAATTACGGCCGTCACATACGCTGCAGCTACTGTTTATCATCCATCTTGTTGCCAAGTCACTTTATTCCTAGTTATATGTACATATCTACCTCAATTACCTCATATGGGCTCCTGAGTGGTGCAGCGGTCTACGGCACTGCATCTCAGTGCAAGAAGTGGATTCAAAAACAATCCTTGGCTTGAATCCAGGCTGTATCACATCCGGCCGTAATTGGGAGTCCCATAGGGCGGCGCACAATCGGCCCAGCGAGTTTGGCCGGGGTAGGCAGTCATTGTAAATAAGCATTTTTCTTAATAACTTTTCATGTTCAAAACTGTGCTCAAACAGCATGGTATTATTTCACTGTAATATATACTGTAAATTGGACAGTGCAGTTAGCTTAACAAGAATTTAAGCTTTCTGCCAATATCAGATATGTCTATGTCCTGGGAAATGTTCTTGTTACTTACAACCTCATGCTAATCACATTAGCCTACGTTAGCTCAACTGTTCCCCAGGGGACCCACCGATCCCGAAGAAGTTTAACTGACTTGCCTAGCTAAATAAAGGTTACATTACAAACAAAAAAACATTGACTCTGAACTGGTACCCCGTGTATATAGCCAAGTAATCGTTACTCATTATTCCTATATTTTCTTTCTCTCTGCAATGTTGAGAAGGCTCGTAAGTAAGCATTTCACAGTTCGTCTACTGAAACATGTGACAAATTCAATTTGAGCCACTATGGGTCAGATCGCCATGAGAGGTTTTCCTCAATCTAATGTTTCTCCTGAACCACGTCTCTGAGATTAGAATAGGAATCTAGTTCACATGATTCAGCTGTCCCCAGACTGGAGTATTGAAATACCAAATTCACCCTCTTTCTGATTAGGCACAATGGATCCAATTCATTTCACACTGACCGACAATCCAAAATTAGGTAAAATGTATGTACTGTATGCCATTGTTAGTGAAGAGGCTGCAAATTGCATACTTGTAAAAAAAATAAAAAATAAAAAAAATTGTATCAATTGTTAAAACAAATACCCATCTTGAATCTATGCTTTGAACTTACTTTACAGTAATTGCCATCTTTGAAACTGAACATGTTTAACGTTAGAAAGCCAAGCTAACGTAAACTAGCTAAACCTTGACTACAAATGAATGGGGAGTTTTATACTTTAATAATATAAACCCAGAAATCACAATGAAATGTATTATATAGCACAATGTAAAGTAATTAACACATTTTGTTTAGTAAAAGTGAAATTAACGATAAAAAAAACAAAAGTTCAGAAGATCTCTTTTCACATACCGGTGAAAGTGATCAGAGTATAAAGGAAGTTGCGGTGATCTTACACCTAGTTACGCAGGCCCCTTACCTAATATGGTCATCGTTCTGTGAATGGCATTCCAAATTGGAATGTGGGATATTCCACAGCAGGGATCATCAACTAGATTCAGCCGCCAGACGAATTTTTCTTGGGCGGATGATCAGGAGACCGGAACAAAATTACAAATAATTTGTAGACTGCAAATGGACCGCAAGACGCCAAAACATATGTGTTTGACTGAAACATAATCTTTTTAAACATTGCTTACGTATGTGATCACGTGTCTCTCTCTAGGTGTGAACAATACTTGGTAACAGATTACTTGAATTAAAATCACTTGGAGCTGATTTCCTGGTGTTTTTTTAAAGGTCTTTCATGTCCAACCAAACAAATATGATTTTTTTTTTTTTGCTCAGAAAGCTTGAGGGGAAATCAGTCAGTTGGGGGACCCTGTTCTACAATTCCATTTTCAGTATTCTGCAGTACACTTATATAATGGATGAAATACTATTCCATACATTTCATTTTTTATTCATAGATCACTCGTGTTTTATAGTTGTGAAATTGACCATTATCATTTACCATGAATGAGATGCTATATTTTACCTTTACATCTATTGTGATAAATCTACTAATGTACTATTAGTTAGAAAAACTGAGGATTTCACTGGTTATTGGTTGTCATGGCGGTGCCTTTTAATTTTTTTAATTTTTATTTTTTAAAATCCACTCCAAAAGGCCAAATTGGGTTCAAAGAGCAGCCAGACAGCACCCACCCAGACTGGAGAGAGTGGTCAATCATTGACAGCAGGGCCAGATTAAGAAATCATAGGCCCCAGGGCTTCATTTTTTTGTATTTTAAAATCTGAAAAACACAGACAGCTGCAACCAACCATTGAAATATAACCCATAGATGGCAGTTCCCATTCCAAGTCAGGACTGGCATCCATTACTACTGTACTCCTTGAGTTTAATAGTCAAATTACCAGGGTAAGAGGTTACAAAACCCTTCTATGGATTATGCCTATGGCCACAACACAACTGTATACCTGTAACTGCCAAAATAAAGTAAATACTTGAGTAAACTAGGGATACAAAGTATATATTATGGTGTGGGGTGCATTTTCCTGGCATGGTTTAGGCCACAGGTGTCAAACTCATTCCACTGGGGGCCGAGTGTCTGCGGGTTTTCGCTCCTCCCTTGTACTTGATTGATGAATTAACATCACTAATTAGTTAGGAACTCCCCACACCTGGTTGTCTAGGGCTTTATTGAAAGGAAAAACCAAAAACCTGCAGACACTAGGCCCTCCGTGGAATGAGTTTGACACCCCTGGTTTAGGCCCACATGTAGAATCTATGCCAAGGCGCATTCAAGCTGTTCTGGCAGCTCGTGGTGGCCCAACATCACTTTATGTTTCCTTTATTTTGGCAGATACAGTATATATACAGTCGTGGCCAAAAGTTTGGAGAATGACACAAATATACATTTTCACAAAGTCTGCTTCCTCAGGTTGTATTTTGGCAATTTGCATATACTCCAGAATGTTATGAAGAGTGATCAGATGAATTGCAATTAATTGCAAAGTCCCTCTTTGCCATGCAAATGAACTGAATCCCCCAATAAACATTTCGACTACATTTCAGCCCTCCCACAAAAGGACCAGCTGACAGTGATTCTCTCGTTAACACAGGTGTGAGTACTGACGAGGACAAGGCTGGAGATCACTCTGCCAAGCTGATTAAGTACGAATGACTGGAAGCTTCAAAAGGTGCTTGGAATCATTGTTCTTCCTCTGTCAACCATGGTTACCAGCAAGGAAACACGTGCCGTTATCATTGCTTTGTACAAAAAGGGCTTCACAGGCAAGGATATTGCTGCCAGTAAGATTGCACCTAAATCGCATCATCAAGAAGTTCAAGGAGAGCTTGCTCAGGAATGGCAGCAGTGAGTGCATCTGCACGCAGTGAGGCAAAGACTTTTGGAGGATGGCCTGGTGTCAAGGAGGGCAGCAAAGAAGCCACTTCTCTCCAGGAAAAACATTAGGAACAGACTGATATTCTGCAAAAGGTACAGGGATTGGACTGCTGAGGACTGGGGTAGTCATTTTCTCGGAGGAATCCCCTTTCCGATTGTTTGGGGCATCCGGAATAAAGCTTGTTCGGAGAAGACAAGGTGAGCGCTACCATCAGTCCTGAGAACACAGCCATGAAGAAAGAATGGTACCAACACATCCTCCGAGAGCAACTTCTCCCAACCATCCAGGAACAGTTTGGTGAAGAACAAGGCCTTTTCCAGCATGATGGAGCACCTTGACATAAGGCAAAAGTGATAACTAAGTGGCTCGGGGAACAAAACATCGATATTTTGGGTCCATGGCCAGGAAACTCRCCAGACCTTAATCCCATTGAGAACTTGTGGMCAATCCTCAAGAGGCYGGTGGACAAACAAAAKCCCACAAATTCTGACAAACTCCAAGCATTGATTATGCAAGAATGGGCTGCCATCAGTCAGGATGTGGCCCAGAAGTTAATTGACAGCATGCCAGGGCGGATTGCAGAGATCTTGAAAAAGAAGGGTCAACTCTGCAAATATTGACTCTTTGCATCAAATTCATGTAATTGTCAATAAAAGCCTTTGACACTTATTTTTGTAATTATACTTCAGCATTCCATAGTTACATCTGACAAAAATATCTAAAGACTGAAGCAGCAAACTGTGGAAATAAATATTTGTGACACTCAACTTTTGGCCACAAGTCTGTTGACACCCCTTCAAATGAGGGGATTCGGCTATTTCAGCCACACCCGTTGCTAACAGATGTATAAAATCGAGCACACTGCCATGTGATCTCCATAGACAAACAGTGACAGTTGGATGGCCTTACTGAAGAGCTGAGTGACTTTTAACCTGGCACCGTCATAAGATGCCACCTTCCCAACAAGTCAGTTCGTCAGATTTCTGCCCTGCTAGAGCTGCCCCGGGCAACTGTAAGTGCTGTTATTGTGATGTGGAAACATCTAGGAGAAACAATGCCTCAGCCGCAAAGTGGTAGGCCACATACTCACAGAACAGGACCGCTGAAGCACATAACATGTAAAAAATCGTCTGTTCTCGGTTGCAACACTCACTACCGAGTTCCAAACTGCCTCTGACAATAGGTCTAGCTGATTGAGTTGCGACTGTCAGTGAAAAGCATCTAGATTCTAGAAGATAGTGTGTCTTGAGTATAATATTTAAATGTTGCAACAAGAAAAGGGGAAGGGTGAGGCAAAGATATGGCACGTCTCTCTCCAGAATGCGCTCAGCTCTCCAGAAAGTATAATAATTAAATGTTGCAACAAGAAGGGGAGGGGTGTGGCAACAATATGGCGCATCTCTCTCCAGAATGCGCTCAGCTCTCCAGAAAGTATAATAATTAAATGTTGCAACAAGAAGGGGAGGGGTGTGGCAACAATATGGCGCATCTCTCTCCAGAATGCGCTCAGCTGTCTCCTGCCAATTCCTGTGCATTCATTCTTTCATTCCATGATTTTGGAATGAGATGTTCAACAAGCAGGTGTCCATATACTTTTGGTCATGTGGTGTACACAGTATGTAGTATATATTTTGTTTCCCCCCCCAACAACCATATGTGGTCACCTGCTCGTCAAACATCTCATTCCAAAATCACGGATATTATATGGAGTTGGTCCCCCCTTTGCTGCTACAATATAGCCTCCACTCTTCTGGGAAGGCTTTCCACTAGATGTTGGAACATTACTGCGGAGATTTGCTTCCATTCAGCCACAAGAGCATTAGTTAGGTCAGGCACTGACGTTGGGTGATTAGGCCTGGCTTGCAGTCTGCGTTCAAATTCATCCCGAAGCTGTTTGATGGGGTTGAGGTCAGGGCTCTGTGCAGGTCAGTTAAGTTCTTCCACACCGATCTCGACAAACCATTTCTGTATGGACCTCGCTTTGTGCATGGGGCATTGTCATGCTGAAACAGGAAAGGGCCTTCCTCAAACTGTTACCGAGTTGGAAGCACAGAATTGTCTAGAATGTCATTGTATGCTGTAGCATTAAGATTTCCCTTCACTGGAACTCAGGGGCCTAGCCCGATACCATGAAAAACAGCACCAGACCATTATTCCTCTTCCTCCAAACTTTACAGTTGGCACTATGCATTGGGGTAGGTAGCGTTCTCCTGGCATCAGCCAAAACCAGATTCGTCCGTCAGACTGCCAGATGGTGAAGCGTGATTCGTCACTCCAGAGAACACGTTTCCACTGCTCCAGAGTCCAATGGCGGTGAGCTTTACACCACCCCAGACGACGCTTGGCATTGTGCATGGTGATCTTAGGCTTGTGTGCAGCTGCTTGGCCATGGAAACCTCCAAACAGTTTTTCTGCTGATGTTGCCTCCAGAGGCAGTTTGGAACTCAGTAGTCAGTGCTGCAACTGAAAACAGTCTTATTTTTATGCGCAACGCCATTCAGCACTCAGCAGTCCCCTTCTGTGAGCTTGTGGGGCCTACCACTTCACAGCTGAGCTGTTGTTGCTCCTAGACATTTCCACTTACAATAACAGCACTTAGTTGACAAGGGCAGCTCAAGCAGGGTAGAAATTTGACAAACTGACTTGTAAAGGTCAGATCCTATGACAGTGCCACATTGAAAGTCACTGAGCTCTTCAGTAAGGCCATTCTCCTGCTAATGTTTGTCTAATGAGATTGCATGGCCGTGTGCTTGATTTTATACACCCGTCAACAACAGGTGTGGCTGAAATAGCCGAATCCACACATTTCAAGGGGGGGGGGGGGGGGGGAAGAGTACACATGTGTGTCTATACACTACCGGTCAAAAGTTTTAGAACGCCTACACATTCCAGGGTTTATATATATATTTTTTATACTATTTTCTAAATTGTAGAATAATAGTGAAGACATCAAAACTATGAAATAACACATGGAATCATGTAGTAACTAACAAAAAAAAAGTGTTAAACAAATCATAATGTATTTTATATTTGAGATTCTTCAAAGTAGCCACCCTTTGCCTTGATGTGTGAATGCCAAGAGTGCAAAGCTGTCAACCAGCTTCATGAGGTAGTCACCTGGAATGCATTTCAATTAATAGGTGTGCCTTGTTAAAAGTTGACAAAGTAGGGGGGTATACAGAAGATAGGGCTATCTGGTAAAAGACCAAGTCCATATTTTGGCAAGAACCGCTCAAATAAGCAAAGGATAACGACAGTCCATCATTACTTTAAGACATGGTCAGTCAATACGGAAATTAAGAACTTTGAAAGTGACATCAAGTACAATCACAAAAACCATCAAACGCTATGATGAAACTGGCTCTCATGAGGACCCCCACAGGAATGGAAGACCCAGAGAATAAGTTGAGTTTCCAGCCTCAAATTGCAGCCCAAAAAATTGCTACACAGAGTTCAGGTAACAGACAAATCTCAACATCCACTGTTCAGAGGAGACCACGTAAATCAGGCCTTCATGATAAAATTGCTGTAAAGAAACCACTACTAAAGGACACCAATAAGAAGAGACTTGCTTGGGCCAAGAAACACGAGCAATGGACATTCGACCGGTGGAAATTTGTCCTTTGGTCTGATGAGTCCAAATTGGAGATTTATGGTTCCAACCAGTGTCTTCGTGAGACGCAGTGTGGGTGAACCGATGATCTCCACATGTGTATTTCCCACCGTAAAGCATGGAGGTGGTGTTATTGTGTGCTTTGCTGGTCATACTGATATATTTAGCATTCAAGGCACACTTAATCAGCATGGCTAGTACAGCACTCCGCAGCGGTACACCATCCCATCTGGTTTGGGCATAGTGGGACTATCATTTGTTTTTCAACAGGACAATGACCCAACACACCTCCAGGCTGTGTAAGGGCTATTTGACCAAGGAGTGATGCATCAGATGACTTGGCCTCCACAATCTTCAGACATAAACCAAATTGAAATGTTTTGGGATGAGACGGACCGCAGAGTGAAGGAAAAGCAGCCAAAAAGTGCTCAGCATATGTGGGAACTCCTTCAAGACTGTTGGAAAAGCATTCCAGGTGGAGCTGGTTGAGAGAATGCCAAGTGTGTGCAAAGCTGTCGTCAAGTCAAAGAGTGGCTAATTGAAGGATCTCAAACAAAATCTATTTAAACAAATTTAACACTTCTGGTTACTACATGATTCCATATGTGTTATTTCATAGTTTTGATGTCTTCACTATTATTGCACAATGTAGAAAATAGTAAAAAATAAAAACCCTTGAATGAGTAGGTGTTAACGATATACACTACTGGTCAAAAGTTAAGCAATAAGGCACGAGGGGATGTGGTATTTGGCCAATATACTACGACCAAGGGCTGTTCTTACACGCAACGCAGTGCCTGGTTACAGCCGTTAGCCGTGGTATATTGGCCATATATCACAAACCCCTCAGGTAACTTATTGCTATTATAAACTGGTTACCAATGTAATTAGAATAAAAATAAATGTCATCATACCCGTGGTATATGGTCTGATATACCACAGCTGTCAACCGATCAGTATTCAAGGCTCAAACCAACCAGGTTATAATGTATAATGTCCTTTTTAGCTTCCTATTGGGCCCCCCACAGAAATTGAGCCCTGTTAAGCACCTGCATTAATCCGATTGACACAACAGCAGGGTCGTGGCTATACTGATGTAATGGGTCTGTATTGTTGCCAATATGCTTACTGAGTGACCTTAACACACCAACCTTACATTTCTTTCCTTTACCTAATTCTTCTATATGTATTAGTCTAGTGTTAGACTGATCCGACTCATTGTCCAGGTTTGAGAGCATGCAGATGGGTTGTGTACAATTGTCTGCGTGAGTATGCATTGTGTGAAGAGAATGAATGAGTCATCTTCACACTGCAGTGGCAGGCATTCAGGCAAGGTGTGGCTCTAACAGCCATACAGGCCCCTGCAGGGACAGGGCTTCATCTTGGCTCAAACCCAGACACTTCCGCTCAGTCATTGAGTCTTAGCTGAGCCCTGAACACTAATATCTGCAGTGATTTGCCTCTGTTGCAGCGTACTCTAGTCCGGGCAATGGGCCAGAAGAAGCAGCGGAGTGAGTACTTCACTGGGCATCAGGTATCAAACCCAGGCTGTACAAGTGCCTCAAAACAGTTTTAGCAAACTGCCCTAAAGGATAAAGGTCAAGCAGTCAACAGTGAGGCTTCCTCTATCAAAGACTACACCATTCTGCTTACCAGACCCAGCAAATTGAAGACAAATCCACATTACAGGATGTGCCAGTTGCCAGGAATCAAATTGATACACTGAACAAAAATAAACGCAGTCTACCAAGATTTTACTTAGTTCATAAGGAAAACCGTCAATTAAAAATAAATCCATTAGGGCTTAAATTTATGGATTTCACATGGTCAGATACCTTTAAAAAAAATATATATATTGTTTTCCCACTCTTCAATGGCTGTGTGAAGTTGCTGGATATTAATGGGAACACGCTATCGTACGTCGATCCAGAGAATCCCAAACATGCTCAATGGGTGACATCTGGTGAGTATGTAGGCCATGGAAAAACAGGGACATTTTCAGCTTCCAGGAATTGTGTACAGATCCTTGCGACACGGGGCCATGCATTATCATGCTGAAACATGGCGGTGGCGGATGAATGGCACGACAATGGGCCTCAGGATCTGGTCAAATTCTCTGTGCATTCAAACTACCATCGATAAAATGCAATTGTGTCATATCTTATGCCTGCCCATACCATAACACTGCCACGGGGCACACTGTTCACAACGTTGACATCAGCAAACCGTTCACCCACACCATACACGCCACCTGCCCGGTACAGGTGAAACTTGGAATCATCCGTGATGAGCACAATTCTTCAACGTGTCAGTGGCCAACTACCAACTTTAGTTAGTTACAATGCAAGTTAGGGCAAGCGGTTTGACATTTTGTGCTGAAATTCTCAGGTTGTGCAAACCCAGTTTCAGCGGTCCGGGTGGTTGTCTCAGACGATAATGCAGGTAAAGCTGGACGTGGAGGTACTGGGCTGGCGTGGTTCCACTTATTCTGCAGTTGTGAGGCCGGTACACCATACTGCCAAATTCTGAAGTCATTGACTTGGCTTATGGTAGAGAAATGGACAATCAAGTCTCTGGTGGATATTCCTTATCAGCATGCCATTTGCATTTTCTGCATTTTCTGTAGCATATGACTAAACTGCAAATTTTAGTGGCCTTTGTTCCCAGCACAAGGTACCCTTGACATGTCGCCTGTCAGATGGATGCATTATCTTGGCAAAGGAGAAATGCCCACAACATTTTAGAGAAGTAAGCTTTGTGCATATGGAACATTTCTGGGATATTTTATTTCAGCTCATGAAACCAACACTTTACATTTTGCGTTTATATTTTTGTTCAGTGTACTATACATATACAGAGTAGCATACCATATGGTTCCAAGCAACTTGGAGTGCAGAGTTCCCAACCAAAGCTCAAACCTATCCATTCCCGTATCATTATTTTACTTCAGTCAGGCATTGGACAGTGGAACATTATAGCGAGAAAACAAAACCACCACAACTAAGAAAACTTTTTTCTATTTGTTTTAACTTTATTTTTTGCCATCTCCAGTCAGGTGACAAAGGCCTCGAGTGAACAAAATAAGTTTGCAACTCCACCCCCCCTGCCCTCATACACACCTCACTGCCTTCCAGAACATTCCGGAAGCCCACGCTGCCACACCAACACCTCAGACTCGACTATTATGGGATGCCCAGGGCAGCCGGGGCAGGGCCAGGTTGCCGTGGTGACAATAGAGGTAAGCGCACAGGGCCCTCAGCTTCCTAAACAGACAGAGCGGCATTGACAAGAGAAATCACTGAAGTTTGGTTTCATATTTAGCATCTTCTCTAATGTTCTCTTTTTCATGATATCGAAGGTTTATTTAAATGCTGGGGTGGGACTGTTAAGACCGCTAGTTAAGCACTAGCCACCATCGTTCCCGTGGCTTGGGAAAAAAGCATCGGAGTTGTCTGATCTGCCAGAGCAGAGAGGCCATGCTGGGAAGCAGCAGTATGGCAGCCAGAGAGGGACAACCCTAACGTAGTTCAATGTCAGTAAAAGGGGCCCCAAGCCCCCCTCCTCCCACCATTCAAACAGCTCCCCCCTCCCTCTAAAAAGGCATCAGATGAGCTCAATTATAAGGAATATAAAAAAAATATCATACAAAAAGCTGGATCCCATCATTATTTTAAACATTCTGGAATGTATGTGGCAAGACCAAAACATCTCGAAGGCAAAAATAAACAGGAATGAGGAAGTCAAAAAAGAAAATCTATATTTTTTTAAAGTATTTTTCTTTATATAGTAGATTATGTATAACTAAACCTCAGTGATCCGGCAGAATGCCACCCAACAGCGAGCAAGCCGCTGTAACGGTGGGACAGTCCGACAGCGTCGGAGAGAGAAAACCAAAAAACGAGAAAAAAGGAATCACAACAGAATGATTGAAGTTGTCTGAAGGCCGTCGCTTTGGTGACAGAAGAACCAATAAGAATGCTAGACTGGTTGTGGGTGGAGTTTGTTGCCTGGGCAGCCCAGTCTGGTCTTTCTATTTGCCACCGGTCATCTGCTTAACGGCCACAGCACACTCCTCCCCCATAGCGGCCAGCACAGAAACCTGCAGGCAGAGAGATGGTTAATATTCTTCATAGGCACCACTCAAAATAACACAACACCCCAGCCAACACTGTGCCAGCCACACTCACCAGGATATCCTCACCGGCAGCAAACTTCTGCTCGATCTCCTTGCCCAGGTCTGAATCAGGCACACGCAGGTCCTCCCTCACATCACCATTGTCACCCATGAGGGACATGAACCCATCAGTGATGTTCAACAGCTGAAAACAAACAGGTTACAGTCAGACAAAGGCACACTCCAGGTGGTCTTAATGTCAGTCAGGCTGTGCAGATGAGAAGCAAATAAGCAGAAAACTGCATGACGATGTGTGAGATGAGTATGTTAGAGAAAATGTGCATTTGTTTTGTTAGCAATCGCATCAGAGGTTTGTGATCTTATCACTCTGGTGTAACAGCCATCTCCAAGGAGATCTCTGTAGCATGAACCATTCACACTCACGCCACGGGTATTGGCACAGTGCTGGGTGATCGTCATGCATTAACACAGGGGAACACACCAAATTCACAGTTGAATGTAATCAGTGTTTATAAAAAGGGACATTGCAAAGGGGAATATTACTGTGACCCAATCAGGGCCCAGTGCTGACAGCAGAGGAACAAGCTGTGCACACATGGTTCCCAGAAAAAGAAAGCCATTGTGATCAGCACAACAGCGTTACTCCCAAGGCAGTTGAATTATGTACCAAGAAACTATGAGGTCACCCAATTGACCAGGCTTAAGCTCTAACACATACAAGCGCATTTGATCCTGCTTTGAGGCCCAAGTCTACCCCCAGGAAATGTAGCACAGTACGTAAACATAGTCAACACGTCAATAAACAAAGGGTCGTGGACAGTAACTTCAATGCCTTAACAGTAACTATCAGAGCATTAAAGCTCAATGAATACAAGCTCCCTGGACAAGGATGACATCATGCCTGGGAGATCAAGACCATATGACCTTGGGGGGGGGGGACAGACACTGGCCAATCACATTGCGCCACCTCTCAGGTGAAAGCAGGCCAGACTGGGAGCGTGTAGAGCTTGTCTCACTACTCCACACTGAAAACTGACCAACTACAGGACTGCCCAGGGAGCCTTCTAGGAAAGTGTCTAGCCTTATGACGGTGGTTGGTTTGACAGCCAGTGACTGAATAGTGTTGAATGGATTTTCTAGTCTCTTGGAAAGTATTGTCCTGATAGTAATGACTAATTCACATTCTGAATTAGTACAGTCAACTGGTATCATGCCAACTATGTGGGAACAAGTTGGATAAGTGAACCCTTGTGACATAGGGCATGTTTCCCTAAATCTGTCTTGGCCACCTCGGTGCACCTTTTGCCATAGCACTACACAGCCGCTTAAAAATATCTAAGCTTGATGAGTTGGTTATTTGAGTCAGCTGTCTAGGGCAAAAACCAAAATGTACACCCAACACGTTTGGGAAACCCTGGCATAGGGGAATGTGCACTGACAGGAAGTGAGGTCACACTCTTTGGTCCACCAGCCACTGTGGCAGGTAGATGTAGATTTTACAAGCCATTCCAATTTACCAGCCAAAATATTTTTGTCATAATAACACCGAAAGTAGTAATGAGGTATATTGCTCAAGTCAATTTAATTTTGATCCCAGTCTTAACCAATGCTAAAATAGTAAGAAGTTGAATGATGTTCTACAACTGAACATCCAAGTGCCTGCACTGTCACAAAATGCTGAGTGATACAGATTTATTAGTTCAGGGCTCTAACAATGACATTTAGTACGAGTACTTAAGGTGATATTTAGAACAATTAAATTGGAGTGTTTTAATAAGAAATGACTGAACGCTAATCAAAACATTTGTGTTCCATGCTCAAAACAAGCACAATGTAACCCCCAAATATTTGAGTCACAAGGTAAGAAATGTTCAGCTGCTCCCTTTTGAGCGGAGGGCCATTACCATGGTAACGCAGTGTCCATCAGAGTTGAGTATCTCCTCATCAGCAGACCATTGCAGCCAACTCAAACTAATATTGAACAACCTAGCATGTGTACAAAACAATGCAAATAGCCAAGAAACACAAGGACAAAGTTCCACTAATACTCTTTCAGGGCAAGTCGACCAATTTCTACATTTAGGCTTTTAATAAAATGAACGGTCGCGATTGTGGCTGGTGAAATAGGCATCACGACATGGCAGGTCGCTTTTGGCAGGTGTTCATTTCCCACCCTGGTCACACTGACCTGGAACTCATTCCTCTTGATGTGGGGCACATCCATGTTGTGGGTAGAGGGGCACATGTCCTCATACTTCTTGTTGGTGAAGATGTCAATGCCCACCATGTTAACCTAAAAGAGGAAAAGGGATAAACATCAACTTAGAGAACAGAGTTTAACCATACAACTAATAAAAGTCATAACAAGTTAGGTAAAACCTAATTTGATGAGTCAAGTTATGCTTGGAGAATTCAGACAACGCATTTTGGGGTCAATTACTTTAGACGTGGACAACGCATGTACACCAAGTCTGTTCCCGGCAAATTCGCTAATACTGATGCTGTTGGACGTTGCCACTATCTAGCAGAGGCATCCCTAGGGCATGTAGTATTTGTATGCGTGTCTAGGCAATCTCCTACCTTGGCGTGTCCGTGCTTTCCGGTCTTGGAGGTGGACATTTCCACAATCTTACATGGGCGTCCCTTTAACACCACGTGACCGTTCTTTCGCAGGGCAGAGCACTGCATAGGAATGGTGGCGGAGGCACCAGACTCTCCGGTGGTGAAGTCAAGTTCGGGATCTGCCATGGTGCGATGGATTAGGGGGTACTGCAGAGGAACACATGTATCGGTTGGATCAGGCAATTACAGCAGCGCCAAATTAATTCCATGTATGAATACTAGGGCTGTCAAAGTCAACGAGTAAAACATTAACGGCATTCATTTTTGGACACCGTTAATTAAGCGCATCTCCATTTCTTCAATGTACGGACCCTTTAAGCGCACATCCTTCCACAAGTGTGCAGTCTGCGGCAGGTGCTGTTATGTAGCGAGCTCCGTCTCACATCCATTATGGAGTGAAATGGCGGATATCATATCATACCTCCTCAAAAAGGAGGTATTTGGACATAAATGGACTTCATCGAACAAAACAAACATTTATTAAGCAACTGGGATTCCTGGGAGTGCATTCCGATGAAGATCAAAGGTAAATGAATATTTATAACGCTATTTCTGAGTTGTGACACCTCTCCTTCTTTGGAAAATGGCTGTATGTTTTGCTGTGACTTGACGCTGACCGAACATAATCTCAAGGTGTGCTTTCGCCGTAAAGCCCTTTTGAAATCAGACACTGTGGCTGGATTAACGATAAGTTTCTTTAAAATGGTGTATAATACTTGTATGTTTGAGGAATTTTAATTATGAGATTTGTTGTTATGAATTTGGCGCCCTGCAATTTCACTGGCGGTTGGTTAGGTGGGACGCTAGCTTCCCATATATCCCAGAGATGTTAAATAGCTTTTGGTATGTTTAAATAGATGGTTTGCTTAGAAAGGTTAAGTAAAACACTGGCAAAATTTTGTTGTTCTTACGTTTGCCTTGCCAATGACTTGACTGGCAGTAGGTCGAGCAGATGAACAAGGCCCAGGCAACGACTCAGTCGCTTGTTTGTTAGCTGATATTCCAGTACAGATTAGAGGTCAACCGATTAATCAAATAATTTACACAGCTTTATTTAACTAGGCAAGTCAGTTATGAACACATTCTTATTTTCAATGACGGCCTAGGAACGGTGGGTTAACTGCCTTGTTCAGGGGCAGAAGGACAGATTTTGACCTTGTCCGCTCAGGGATTCAATCTTGCAACCTTACGGTTAACTAGTTCAACGCTCTAACCACCTGCCTTACATTGCACTCCACGAGGAGCCTGCCTGTTACGCGAATGCAGTAAGAAGCCAAGGTAGGTTGCTAGCTAGCATTAGCCTTATCTTATAAAAAAACGATCAATCATAATCACTAGTTAACTACACATGGTTGATATTATTAGTTTATCTAGCGTGTCCTGCGTTAAATATAATCGATGCAGCGCGCATTCGCGAAAAAGGACTGTCATTGCTCCAATGTGTACCTAACCATAAACATCAATGCCTTTCTTAAAATCAATACACAAGTATATCTTTTTTTAAACCTGCATATTTAGTTAATATTGCCTGCCAACATGAATTTCTTTTAACTAGGGAAATTGTGTCACTTCTCTTGCAACAGAGTCAGGGTATATGCAGCAGTTTGGGACAACCTGGCTCGTTGCGAACTGTGTGTCTTCCTAACAAAGACAGCTAACTTCGCCAAACGGGGGATGATTTAACAAAAGCGCATTTGCGAAAAAAGAACAATCGTTGCACAACTACCTAACCATAAACATCAACGCCTTAAAATCAAAACACAGAAGTATAGATTTTTAAACCTGCATATTTATCTAAAAGAAATCCAGGTTAGCAGGCAATATTAACCAGGTGGAATTGTGTCACTTCTCTTGCGTTCATTGCACGCAGTCAGGGTATATGCAACAGTTTGGGACAACCTGGCTCGCTGTGAACTAATCTGCCAGAATTTTACGTAATTATGACATAACATTGAAGGCTGTGCAATGTAACAGGAATATTTAGACTGATGGATGCCACCCGTTAGATAAAATACGGAACGGTTACGTATTTCACTGAAAGAATAAAAAAGTTTTGTTTGAGATGATAGTTTCCGGATTTGACCATATTAATGACCTATGGCTCGTATTTCTGTGTATTATGTTATAATTAAGTCTATGATCTGATAGAGCAGTCTGACTGAGCGATGGTAGGCACCAGCAGGCTCGTAAGCATTCATTCAAACAGCACTTTCGTGCGTTTGCCAGCAGCTCTTCAAGCACTGTATGACTTTCAAGCCTATCAACTCCCGAGATTAGGCTGGTGTAACCGATGTGAAATGGCTAGCTAGTTAGCGGGGTGCGTGCTAATAGCGTTTAAAACATCACTCGCTCTGAGACTTGGAGTAGTTGTWCCCCTTGCTCTGCATGGGTAACGCTGCTTCGAGGGTGGCTGTTGTCGATGTGTTCCTGGTTCGAGCGAGGAGTGGGACGGAAGCTATACTGTTACATTTAACATTTACATTTAAGTCATTTAGCAGACGCTCTTATCCAGAGCGACTTACAAATTGGTGCATTCACCTTATGATATCCAGTGGAACAACCACTTTACAATAGTGCATCTAACTCTTTTAAGGGGGGGGGGTTAGAAGGATTACTTTATCCTATCCTAGGTATTCCTTAAAGAGGTGGGGTTTCAGGTGTCTCCGGGAAGTGGGTGATTGACTCCGCTGACCTGGCGTCGTGAGGGAGTTTGTTCCACCATTGGGGTGCCAGAGCAGCGAACAGTTTTGACTGGCTGAGCGGGAACTGTACTTCCTCAGAGGTAGGGAGGCGAGCAGGCCAGAGGGTATGAACGCAGTGCCCTTGTTTGGGTGTAGGGCCTGATCAGAGCCTGAAGGTCGGAGGTGCCGTTCCCCTCACAGCTCCGTAGGCAAGCACCATGGTCTTGTAGCGGATGCGAGCTTCAACTGGAAGCCAGTGGAGAGAGCGGAGGAGCGGGGCGGGTACGTGAGAGAACTTGGGAAGGTTGAACACCAGACGGGCTGCGGCGTTCTGGATGAGTTGTAGGGGTTTAATGGCACAGGCAGGAGCCCAGCCAACAGCGAGTTGCAGTAATCCAGACGGGAGATGACAAGTGCCTGGATTAGGACCTGCGCCGCTTCCTGCGTGAGGCAGGGTCGTACTCTGCGGAATGTTGTAGAGCATGAACCTACAGGAACGGGTCACCGCCTTGATGTTAGTTGAGAACGACAGGGTGTTGTCCAGGATCACGCCAAGGTTCTTAGCACTCTGGGAGGAGGACACAATGGAGTTGTCAACCGTGATGGTTGACACTGTTACACTGGCAATACTAAAGTGCCCATAAGAACATCCAATATTCAAAGGTATATGAAATACAAATCGTATAGAGAGAAATAGTCCTATAATAACTACAACCTAAAACTTCATACCTGGGAATATTGAAGACTCATGTTAAAAGGAACCACCAGCTTTCATATGTTCTCATGTTCTGAGCAAGGAACTTAAACGTTAGCTTTCTTACACGTCACATATTGCACATTTACTTTCTTCTCCAACACTTAGTTTTTTGCATTATTTAAACCAAATTGAACATGTTCCATTATTTATTTGACTAAATAGATTTATATGTTAAAATAAGTGTTCATTCAGTATTGTTGTAATTGTCATTATTACAACAAAAATTTACTGAATAATCTGTATTGGCTTTTTTTGGTCTTCCAATAATCGGTATCGGCGTTAAAATCATAATCGGTCGACCTCTAGTACAGATGCGGTAGTCAAGCTATAGGAGATGAGTGAAGAAATGTGGAAATTAAGTTGGAGTCATATGAAATCTATTCATGTTGCTCAATGCTCCAGTCTCATACCCAACTCAGTTGCAAGAAATATTGCTAGTGTATCAATTTACAGTAACTTTCCGCAATCATTTTAATTAGAAACATTACAGCCATTACATTTACCTACTGTTTGTTGTAGTTCAGGTCAAAAGATAAGCAAATGGTCCCAATTCTAGCAGTAGCAGCTTGTGACTAGTTCTTGATAAAGAACATGATAAGTAGCCTAGTCTAGAATTAGACCTGGCTGCCCTGTTATTAATTTCACAAGATAACATTGTTGGACATGTTTAAAATGGTGAAATATGTAACTTCATGGGCAACCCGACCAAATACACAGAAATTCGTTATAGATATGTCACTCATTGAAAACAAGTCTAAGATGCGGTAGATCTGATCAGTTTAGTACACCAGCTTCAAACAGACGAAAACACAATATTTTTGGTAATGGTAAAGATAATTCACAGCTGTGTAGGGGCGGCAGGTAGCCTAGTGGTTAGAGCTTTGGGCCAGTACCCGAAAGGTTGCTGGATTGAATCCCCGAGCTGACAAGATAAAAAGCTGTCGTTCTGCCCCTGAACGAGGCAGTTAACCCACTGTTCCCCGGCAGGGCGTCATTGTAAATAAGGTTTTTCCTTAACTGACTTGCCTAGTTAAATAAAAAAGATTCTCTACACTATACTTACGTCAAACAGAAATTAGGCAACCTACCATAACTTGGGCAATGAGGAAATGGCAGAGCACATTACAGATAGATCCTAATTGCTAAGTAGAAATTATATACGTTCTTAAAAAAGTACCATTTATTAAAACCGTAATATCAATTTGTTATATTACGCAGCACAATCTTCAAAAAGACAGTTACCTCAGCAGTGGTGCTTGCTTGTAGAAGCATATGGCATAGCCTTGTTTTGTTAATTTAGCAGACAAGACTTACTTCCCAAGCCCTTATCAAAAGTCAAGACAGCCATTTTACAATATAATATTATCCAAATGAAATAAATCTGCCAGTGTGAAGTGATACGCATCTCACGCCTGGAACAGTTATTTAGTGATCCTTTAAAAACAGGGCTCATTTTGGCGAGTTGAAAGAATTCAGGGTAATACAAATAAATACCACCCCCCTCGATATACAGACGCATTTTATTTTATTTTGCCCATTTGGAATTTTGCTAAATGATTGACTACTCCACATTTAACACTGCATGGTGATGATTTAAGGCCACAACATCCGTTTGGTGAGTAGGCCCTGGGCTCCCGAGTGGTGCAGCGGTCTAAAGCACCGCATCTCAGTGCTAGAGGCGTCACTACAGACCCTGGTTCAATTTCACAATTGGCCGAACCCTAACCTGGACTACGCTGGGCCATCATTGTAAATAAGAATTTGTTTATAATTAACTTTCCAAGTTAAATAATGGTATAAAAAAATGATCCTGATGAATGTACTGTCTTCATTAAACTAATGTCGGAATATTTTCAGTGTGTTGGGGTTATAGCCTAGCCAATTCTAAATGCCACTAACAGTTCACAAATAACCTAAGTGGAATAGACAGGACACATTTATTCCAGAACTGCAGCTAGTTGGAACATTTCCCTACTTCAACCAGTCCATTTTGAATTTGGCATGGAATGTAGCTTGGGTATCTTATCCGTAGGCCTAATGGGAGCAGTTGCAACGGAGCGAGTGGCACCATATGCGTTTTGTTTTGCAGGATGACCAGCCTGCATTTGCGTGCTTGTCGCACATGTGAATAACTTTTAACCTAGTTAGTTTGAGTCTGTACTTCTGTACCATTGAACAGCAAATAAAACGGAGCTGAAAATATTGAAGGCATGCGGTACTCGGAATGACCCGCATTGCGGACTGCTCCATAGACAATGAATGACTTCCGTCAGAACGCAGAGTTGACACATTTGGTGGACAAGAGGCGTGAGACGGGGAAATGCTTGGCTTTTTCGGTGAGCATCACAAAAACACTAGTCAACGCAATGTAAAAAATGTGGGGTCAAAATTGTACTTATTGGTCATGCAACCACAAAGCTATTCCACTAAACAGTTTCACTAGTCTGGTTAAAGATAGTTGACATCAGTTCCCGTACTCATGCCCATTATAACCAACATGTGGTGGGTGACAACGTGGGAATAATGGACGTCCCAGCACACGTGGACCTCAGTCAAATTTAACAGGCGACTGCTAACCGATTTCACAAATCAGCCCAAAAGACTGGATCAGGGCCCGACCTGGTCATGTTAACGATCATCCCCACGCCCTGTCCACGTGTCCCAGTTTGGCCTGCGCTTTTGCTCGAGAGGCAGAACGGGAGTTTGCCTCACGTCACGATGAACCTGCCGCATTAAAGTGCCCCGGTAAATAACGGAGGCCTGGCCCGGGACGCTCGTAGCCGAGCGGACAACATTTATTACCCTTGTTGGCTAGACAACTTCCTCTGCGCTAACGTCAGATTGCTAATGTTATTCACACAAGCACCAGTGATACCGTTCAGCCAACTTCACAAGTTTGGCTAGGTTAGCAAAAAAGAGGCTAACAATAAGCTAGTTAGCTACTGGCCCGGCCTACACGCTGTGTATCTATTGTAACTAGCTTT
Source organism: Salvelinus sp. IW2-2015 (assembly GCF_002910315.2). Classification (NCBI taxonomy): domain Eukaryota; kingdom Metazoa; phylum Chordata; class Actinopteri; order Salmoniformes; family Salmonidae; genus Salvelinus; species Salvelinus sp. IW2-2015. Next base: position 32,418,095 of record NC_036854.1, on the reverse strand, counting down.
GAGAATTAACATTGGGAGAAAAAAAACACTGACGACGGATTATAAAAGACAACGTTAACCACCATACCAAATAGAATTGATTAACAAGAGACTCATTGGATTATAAATAGATGCGATAATGTATTAGCCAGCTAACCAGATGCCTACGTTAGATTGAAAGACGCGAGGGTTAGCTAGCGTTACTAGTATGACGACAATTCCATGCCATTAGCGAGAAGTTAATTGTTGAAACGTTCGGGGTAATTTTAAGTCATCACAACCTCCCAGGTTTGTATTACGAACACATTGCATTACCTAGCCAATTAGCTAATGTTAGCTAGCGTTGGAATTGGCAACCTCGTCACAATACTTTGTCTAAACAAAAGAATGTTAATTCAGAAGTGATAACCATTTAAAAAAAATAAGTTAGCTTCTTTGTTCAATCGTCTCATGTCAATGTAACGTACATTAAAACATTGTTAGTTTTCCTAGTGCAGTTATCAACATTCGGCTAGTTTAGCAGGCTAGGCTAGCAAGACATGACTAGCAACTTCCAACAAGCGCGCAGAAGGCCTCATGCCTCTTTTTTCATTAGCGTTAGATCGGTGGATTCAGAAACATGGGACCCACACCCTATCGCCGAATGCACCTACACTCGTGAAGCAAACTTAAATTTGACCTTTGCTTTCCACTACCAAAACCTAAAAGGAATCTGTCCAGTCAAAAATAAACTGACATAAAACTACTAAAAGTTGTCAATTTTCCCCCGTGAACAGACGCACGCTGCATGCACCACTTACCTTCCAAGAAAAAGAAGAATAGGACTGCGCAAGCGCGACCAATTTAACTGCGGCATACGTAGACAGAGGAACATTTATATGGTTTCCGTTAAAGCGGTAGTCCAAAGATGTTCTTCTGTGTTCTCCCAACATACCCCTACAATAAAATATACTGCTATGGTCCTAATGTAGTGTTCAGCCAATACTGCAACATATTTGGTTCAGTAGTGTGGGGTTAATGACAATAAAACAGAAAAGTACCTACTAACTAGGATGATAACTGTTTCCTGAAGACGTTCTTGAGTGGCCTAGTTACAGTTTTGACTTAAATAGGCTTGAACATCTATGGCAAGACTTGAGAATGGCTATCAAGCAATGTTCAACAACTAACTTGACAGAGCTTGAATAATTTTTTTAAGAATATTGTGAAAATATTGTACAATCCAGGTGTGCAAAGCTCTTAGAAACCTACCCAGAAAGGCACAGCTGTAATCACTGCCAAAGGGGATTCTAACATGCATTGACTCAGAGGGTTGAATACTAATCAAATCAAGATATATATTTTTTATTAAATATATATATTTTATACAAATGTTCAAATTTTTCATCCACTTTGACATTAGAGTATTTTGTGTAGATCATTGACGGAAAATGACAATTACATCCATTTTAATACAACATTTGGAAAAAGTAAAGGGGAATACTTTGTGAAGGCACTGCATGACACTAGATGAAAGGGAATATAGGCTCCATGGCTGGGGTTAATTCCATTTCAATTCCAGTCAATTCAGAAAGTGAACCAAACTCCAATTTAAAAAAATGAAATACTAATTGAAAAGCATTGAAGAGAATTGGAATTTTAGAGTACTTTCTGAATTGACCACAGCCCTGGTAGGCTCATAATAACAAAATCATTTTATGATAAGAGAGAGAGGAGTACAGACAAGATATTTCACACATTGCTCATGTTTAACTTATTTTATTTAAGAAAAAACAGCACATTTTTAATGCATGTTGTCATTTGGAAACATGAGGTGTGTGAATAGGTTACATGGAAAATTCATAAACAAAATGCTTCCAGTCACATTAATTAATCACCATCAATAATCACATGTATCCATGCTCATCACCCATACATCCTACCTTCCTCTGCACCTCTGTGTCTGTCATGGTGACACAGAGAAGTAACAGCAGAAGACTAAAGAAGTCAGTAGCTAGTGCTCTTTATTGCTAAACACTAAGGAAGCTAGGATCCAGTGTACAGATACCATCCCAACATTGTTCCCTTATAATCAATGTTTAATCCAATTCTACTCACTTATATTTAAAACATACATATTTGTGATGTGCCAAAGTTGGAGGCCCAAAGTCTAAAGAAGCTGTAAGTAGGCCTACTGCAGTCTGCCCTGCTTCTCTCTCCCCACACCTCCACATGCAGACAGACAGAAAATAACGCTAGAGAAGTGCTCTCAGACCAGTGGGCCGGTCCTGATCGGTACGAAGAACAGCCTCCTCTGATATGCTACTGCTTGAGTACTGGCACCTCTTACAGAATATTGGCTCTAAAATATGGACCCATGTACTATAGTCTCTTGTGACAGCCTTCACAGCTGAGATTTGGTTCTGGGTGTCGAGATTACCTGTACTGTAGAATTTAAATAAGTACTGGTACCGATTTCATTCCACTTCAAGCACTTTGTCACAAAAACACAGATCATGGAGGTGAAGCACCTTGGGTAGTTTACCATACACAGCCGACCACACAGCTAATCCCATGGAGCCAAAGACAGAGCCCTCTATGACTCCAGATCTACGTACAGCAGTATTGACATTGGTTCTAATTCAAGAAAAGAACATGAAAATCACAACTGAGATTAGCTCTCAAACAAGGAAATCATATGGACGCTCAGCAGAGCAGGACATCATCCCAATATTTAGTATGTCACACAGGTGCTTGTTTCTTTGTGTGTGTGTGTGTGTGTGTGTGTGTTATGGAGCTGAACATGGGGGACAAAGGGGCAGGGGGAAACCATGTGGCCAACAGTGTGAGATAGGGCTGCCGTGTACTTTACATGTCAGACACAGACATCCAGACACAGAGTGAGAAGTAAAGCAGCGGAGGACGTCTATGTAATCATAATCATGTCTCTGTACAAGGACAGTTACGCTTCAACAACACATAGTTGACTGGAGTACCAGTCTGGGGGGCGGGTTATTGATTCCAGTGATTCAGAAGAGGTGAAAACACACACACACACACACACCTAACAGTGGCAGTTTAATTCTGTACTGTTAGCAGGGAAGACAAGTCACACATGCACGCGCACACTTTCATTCTTGCACACGTTCAAAGTCTGATACAACAACAAAAACACGATAAAAACATATTGTAGAAACCATTTTCTCTACTCTGTAGAAAGCCTTATATTATGAACATGATGGTGGTCTATCTCTAAATGATCCGTTAGATATCATAATCAAATGCTTTATCATATTTACCCTACGGTTTCTTGGAAACAACCCCATTTTCCTCTAACTTATACCCCTGCAGTGTTCAAAGATCTGACAGGACTAGATAGGAGAAAGCAAGATGGTTGCCGACCCAGGTTCAAACACCAGTCGGTCACACTTATATTTAACCAGTCATTTCAGATCTATGATGACTGAAGAGGTATGGGATTAGTGGATGGAGTAGGCTCATTTCTATTACCCTTTATTACATATAACCCACATCAGTAGTCTATCATCATTGGTTCAGTAAACACAGACACCCTCCTCAACTTTCTACTACCTTTGCAGGTAGATGTCAGACACAGTATCCTAGAAGACTAAATGTGATTAAACTTAACGGTTGAGATTCATAATGTGGTCATTCCACCTGGCCATCTAAAGCTATTTCGAGTACATTTACACCCCCACCCCCAGTTTAAGGTATTAACTGACTATAACATGGTGGGTCTCATTTTGGAAAGTTAAATCTTTCCAACCACGCATTTGTCCAGTCAGACCACACCTGTGTATTGCCTTAGTTTAGAAGTCAAAAGTGATGACGACAAGTGGAATATGTGTCACTATGCAAATGTTGAGGAGCAGGTCAACTAATGGAAGGGGGGAAGAGATGAGAGAAGAGGTGGTGTAGGAGGAAGCCTGACAATTAACCAACCCAAACGTCTGTCTCTCCATCACTTCTCCCTCTCTCGCAGTCTTTAACATGAAGAAGCATGTCACATTTTTTAAATGAAATTTCTACAGGAGGAAGATGAACTAAACAAACTCAGACTGCTCTCATCATTCTCTCTTTCTATCTCCTCCTTTTCTCTGTCCTCCGTTGTTCCGTCTCAGTGTAAGAGTGTCTGATAGGGAAGCAGCTCCGTTTCAGATCATAGAATGTGTATTTACAGATGTGAAACACAGAATATAAATATGGCAAATAGATTGAATGTAAAATAGAAGAGGGGAGCACAGAGAAAGAGGGGAGCGCAGGTGAACTAGAACAAGAATGGCAAGAGTATATATATTTTCTGTGACCACTGGTTTCAATATTTGTATTTTTTCAAGTGATCCTGCAGTCAAGAATCTACACTCAGCCCCACCGCGTATATACGCACACAGGTCAGGGGTCATGACAACACCCTCAGTCACTGACCCCTGACCCCATGAGGGAGACTACACCAGCACCTCGTCATCACCTCCCAAAAACAAAACACTGAGGCTACATCCAAAACGGCACGCTATTCCCTACTCTGGCCAAAAGTATTGCACTGTATAGGGAATATGGGCCATCTTGGACGGTGCCTGAGAGAAACTAAACGCACCACAGAGAGAGAGTGTTGCCTGAGCGTAATCTGGAGAGTTGTTGGAGAGCTCCTCTCTAGTTCCTCTGGTGGAGGGAGGTTAGTACTGCAGACGTCTGGCTGGCTGGCGATGAGAGTTGGATGGAAGACGGTTTTTCTTTTCCTCCCGTCTCCACTGAGCCGCAGCCGCTCTGTGTTCACTCATCTGTCTCAGTTCTCTCTTTTCATCCCTCCATCCTGTCCTCTGGTTAGGCATGTACAGTATGGAGGGAGGATGTAAGGAGGGGTTGCCAGGGTTACCAGTTCATCATAGAGCTCCGGTTCAGGGTCATGAAGAAGACTTGGCTGCTGCCGCCAGAACGCACAGAGGCGAAAAACACCTGCACACAGCACAAAGCATCATGGGAAGTGAGGAGAGTAAGCATGTGTGTTGGCTTATAAATTTAGGCTTTGCAGCATGTGTGTGTGCTTGTATACATGTACATGTGTTCGTGCTAACACACACCTTGTCGTTCCTCTCCGACAGGAACTTCAGTCGCTGAGCTCGCTTGTGCATGAAAACTCCGTCGAGGTGTCCCGTCTCCACGGAGCGGATCTCAATGGCCTTCTCTCCCCAGCCCATGATCTGGTTGGAGTGGATGTAGGCTGGGGGAGGGACAGGGACACACAGACAGGGGATTGGACAGGAGAGCACTCACTCAAACCAGTCACAGATCACACCCCTAGGCCACGCCTCCGGGAGGAAATCATTGCAGCAGTTTCTGTATCTGATTCTGAACGATGGATAAAAATAAAACACCTGAGCTGTCCACCCCYAGGGGGGATGGGGAGGACAGTTTCAAACAGACCCAGGGATAACACTAATAAGAGAGATGCCCAGATTTATGGGGGCATAGTCAAAGTCAACCGTAGAGCGCTACTGGGAGAGAAGGCCATCTGAGGGTCTATTGTGATGACTATGGTATTGTGGTTTGACGTGGACGGTAACCCTGCCCTGGGTTTACCCCTGGGTGGTTGTACTGTAGCAGAGATTCTGCAGGTGACTGATGACTATGCTGTGAGAATGGTTACAGTAGTAGCAGCATGATGATGATTGGGTGATTTTACCTCCCAGTTCTGTCATCCAGCTCCTTTGTGCTCGGAGTGAGCTGGCCAACGGACTGGAGTGTTAGTGTGTGGGTGTGTGTGCCAGTCCGTGTGTGAATGTGTGTGTGTGTACTGGTTTGTATTGGGTGGCTTGGGGCTGTATGTGTTTATATAGTGTGTGTGTTGGGGCCGGGGCGGAGATGCCTTTAATAGAACGAGACAAACTCAGGGGTAGAAGCTCCTAGGACTGAGTGCAGTCTCAAAATACAACAACACAAACACAGTGTTTCAGACAAAGACAGAACGAGCCAAATGAAAACAGAACTAGTCAACCAGACAGACATGATAAACTGAGGCTTGGTATTAAGAGTGGAGAGAGAGAAGAGAAGCAGAGCTGATCTAAAGGGATCAGAGGGATCTATCAATACCCATTCTAGATCTAGTGGGATTAAAGCAATAAGATCCTTATTACTGACCCTGAGCTTTGTTAATTAGTTAAAGATGTGATGGGCGTCGTTAATAGACCTGGGTCAAATACTTTCAAATACTTGGTGAGCTTGATTTAGCTTGGACCTTACGCCGTTGGAGCTAGTCCATGGCACAGAGGAAATTTGATCAAGCGCAACTCATGTACTTGAAAGTATTTGACGTATGTACACTGAGCGTACAAAACATTAAAGACACCTTCCTAATATTGAGTTGCACCCCCCACCCCCACAGAACAGCCTCAATTKGTCGGAATGGACTCTACAAGGTGTCAAAAGCGTTCCAAATGGATGCTGAACCATGTTGACTCCAATGCTTCCCACAGTTCTTTCAAGTGATCCCTGATCCACCTCTACGCAGACGACACCATTCTATATACTTCCGGCCCTTCCTTGGACACTGTGCTATCTAACCTCCAAACGAGCTTCAATGCCATACAACACTCCTTCTGTGGCCTCCAACTGCTCTTAAACGCTAGTAAAACCAAATGCATGCTTTTCAACCGTTCGCTGCCTGCACCCGCACGCCCGACTAGCATCACCAACCTGTCTCCTTCCGGTCTAGGATACTGTCTACCAGTCTCTCTGGGTCTAGGATATGTCTACCTGTCTCTCCGGTCTAGGATCTGTCTACCAGTTCTCTGGTCTAGTGATATGTCTAACCTGTCCTCTCCGGGTCTAGGATCTGTATAACCTGTCTCTCTGGGTCTAGGATATGTCTACCTGTCCTCCTCCGGGCTATGTCTGTCTACCTGTCTCCTCCTCCGGGTCTAAGGAATTTGTCTACCTGTCTCTCCTGCTAAAAAGGATCGTCACCGTCCTCTCCAGGTCTAGGATCTGTCTAACTGTCTACCCAGTTCTAGGAATCGTGTCTGTCTATCCACCAGGTCCTCTCCAGGTCTAGATCTGTCTGTTCTCTCACCGGTCAGGATCTACGTTTGAAGTCGGGAAGTTTACATACAGCTTACCGTTGGAGCATAAACAAATTTTTCAACCAGTCCACACATTTTCCTTGTAACAAACTATAAGTTTTGGCAAGTTGGTTAGGACATCTACTTGTGCATGACACAAGTAATTTTTTACAACCAATTGTTACAGACAGATATCATTTATAATCACTGTATACAATTCCCCAGTGGGTCAGAAGTTTAACAACAACTAAGTTGATGTGCCTTTAACAGCTTGAAAATTCCAGAAATTATGTCATGGCTTTAGAAGCTGTCTGATAGGCTAATGACACATATGAGTCAAATTGGAGGTGTAACCTGTGGGATGTATTTCAAGGCCTACCTTCAAACTCAAGTGCTCTTTGCTTGACATCATGGGAAAATCAAAACCACCAACCAAGAACCACAGATAAACAAATTGTAGACCTCCACAAGTCTGGTTCATCTGTGGGAGCAGATTTCCAAATTTCTGCAGGGACCAGTTCATCTGTAACAACAATAGTACGCATTCAAAAATCATGGACCACGACGTAAGCCGTCATCTGCTCAGGAACTGAGAAAACGCGTTCTGTCTCCAATAGATGAACGTACTTTGGTGGCGAAAAGGCAATCAATCTATCCAGAACAGCAGCAAAGAACCCTTGTGAGGATGCTGGAGGTGAACACGGGGTACGAAAAGTATCTATTAGCCACAGAAAATAATCCTATATCGACATAACCCTAACAGGCCGCTCAGCAAGAAGAAGCCACTGTTCACACCGCCCATAAGAAAGCCAGACATACGGTTTGCACTCGCACATGGGCACAAGATTGTAGCTTTTTGAGAAACGTCCCCTTGTCTGATAAACAAAAAAATAGGAACTGTTTGCGCATAAAATGGCACCATTTATTTTGGAGGAAAAAGGGGGCAGCTTTGCAAGCCGAAGAACACCATCCCAACC
>NC_036854.1:32406064-32409758 GCF_002910315.2 Salvelinus sp. IW2-2015 | reverse complement strand
AGAGAGATGGGCAATGTACCAAATACTAATTGAGTGTATTAAACTTCTGACCCACTGGGAATGATTGATGAAAGAAATAAAAGCTGAAATAGAAATAATTATTCTTGACTATATTTTCTGACATTTCATTTCTTAAATAAAGTGGTGATCCTAACCTGACCTAAGACAGGGGAATTGTTTTTTTACTCTGATTAAATGTCAGGAATTCGTAAAACTGATGTAATGTATTGGCTTAAGGTGTATGTAACTTCCGACGTTCAAACTGTATCTACCTTCTATCCAGGTCTAGGATCTATCTATCTGTCTTTCTGGGTTATAGGATACGTCTACCTTGCCTCTCTTTAGGATGGAGACACTTCTGTGTTTTTATGTACGCATGTCAAATACCATTGTCTTTATTTCTTACTGAGTGTACAAAACATTAGGAAACACCTGCTCTGTTCCATGACAGACTGACCAGGTGATCCAGGTGAAAGCTATGATCCCTTACTGATGTCTCTTGTTAAATCCACTTCAATCAGTGTAGATGAAGGCAAGGAGACAGGGTAAATAATTATTATATATATATTTTTGCCTTGGGACGTTTGTGTATGTGTGTCATTCAAGGGTGAATGGGCAAGGCAAATTTTAAGTACCTATGGTAGTAGTGCCAGGCGCACCGGTTTGTGTCAATAACTGCAACGCTGCTGAGTTTTTCACGCTCAACAGTTTCCATGTGTATCAAGAATGGTCCACCACCATAGGAAATCCAGCAACTTTTTTTTTTTTTTTTTTTTTTTCACCTTTATTTAACCAGGTAGGCTAGTTGAGAACAAAGTTCTCATTTGCAACTGCGACCTGGCAAGATAAAGCATAGCAGTGTGAACAGACAACAACACAGAGTTACACATGGGAGTAAACCAAAAACAAGTCAATAACATGGTAAAAGAAAAAAGAGAATCTATATACAATGTGTGCCAAAGGCATGAGGTAGGCAATAAATCGAATAATACAATTAGCAGATTAACACTGGAGTGATAAATCATCAGATGATCATGTGCAAGAAGAGATACTGGTGTGCAAAAGAGCAGAAAAGTAAATAAATAAAAGCAGTATGGGGGTGAGGTAGGTAAATTGGGTGGGTAGTTTACAGATGACTATGTACAGCTGCAGCGATCGGTTAGCTGCTCGGATAGCAGATTTTTAAAGTTGTTGAGGGGAGATAAAAGTCTCCAACTTCAGAGATTTTTGCAATTCGTTCCAGTCGCAGGCAGCAGAGAACTGGAAGGAAAGGCGTCCAAATGAGTTTGGCTTTAGGGATATGATCAGTGAGATACACCTGCTGGAGCGCGTGCTGCGGGTGGGTGTAGCCATCGTGACCAGTGAACTGAGATAAGGCGGCACTTTACCTAGCATAGCCTTGTAGATGACCTGAGCCAGTGGGTCTGACGACGAACATGTAGCGAGGGCCAGCCGACTAGGGCATACAGGTCGCAGTGGTGGGTCGTATAAGGGGCTTTAGTACACAAACGAATGGCACTGTGATAAACTGCATCCAGTTTGCTGAGTAGAGTATTGGAAGCTATTTTGTAGATGACATCGCCGAAGTCGAGGATCGGTAGGATAGTCAGTTTTACTTGGTAAGTTTGGCGGCGTGAGTGAAGGAGGCTTTGTTGCGGAATAGAAAGCCGATTCTTGATTTGATTTTGATTGGAGATGTTTGATATGAGTCTGGAAGGAGAGTTTGCAGTCTAGCCAGACACCTAGGTACTTATAGATGTCCACATATTCTAGGTCGGAACCGTCCAGGGGTAGACATATCCTAGACCCAGAGAGACAGGTAGACAGATCATAGACCCGGAGAGACAGGTAGACAGATCCTAGACCTGGAGAGACAGGTAGACAGATCATAGACCCGGAGAGACAGGTAGACAGATCATAGACCCGGAGAGACAGGTAGACATATCCTAGACCCAGAGAGACAGGTAGACAGATCATAGACCCAGAGAGACAGGTAGACATATCCTAGACCCAGAGAGACAGGTAGACAGATCATAGACCCAGAGAGACAGGTAGACAGATCCTAGACCCAGAGAGGCAGGTAGATAGATTCATGTACAGGTAGATATCCATTAGATTTCAGTCTCATCTGGTTGTCAATCAAACGACACAAAAATAACATGAATAACATAAAGTAGCAGACAAACAGACACACAAACATTCCTCCCTGTGCTGAGGGGGGGGGGCAGTATTCTAGGGGTAAGGAGTGTGAGAAGTCCAGGTCGAGGGGCATCACTTGTAGGAGCATGCAGAGTGTCTGTAACTGTCGATCTATGGGTTGCAAGTGTGTGTGTTATTATATTGCATTTGGAAGGGGAATGCTACATGTAAAACTACTATGAGGTATTTGGTGGGGGTTGGAGTGCAGGGGTTAGAGTGCAGGGGTTAGAGTGCAGGGGTTAGAGTGCAGGGGTTAGAGTGCAGGGGTTAGAGTGCAGGGGTTAGAGAGCAGGGGTTGGAGAGCAGGGGTTGGAGAGCAGGGGTTAGAGAGCAGGGGTTGGAGAGCAGGGGTTGGAGAGCAGGGGTTGGAGAGCAGGTCCGGCGTTATGGGCGGGCCTTAGGGGGCCTGGCCCACCCTACCGCATCTCCTTGCCCGTCCAAATAAAATTGTGAAATTATTAATATTTCAATGAGACGCGCACCGACAGAAAGACATGAATCCAGTTAAAGCATCCGAGCGAGTGAAACAGCGCCCCTCTGTCTCAGTATGTGTAGACCATGTATCTGATGCTGTCTGTACAGTGAAACAGCTTTTCATGGAGGAGCTGAGGTGCATGCATGGAGACTGATCTGCTTGTGAGAGCTGATGCATGCTTCTGGAGAGAGTGTGATGCATTCTGGAGAGCTGAGTGCATGATTCTGGAGCTGAGTGATGCTTCCTGGATGGTGCTGCCATTCTGGAAGGATGCATCGGCGAGCTGAAGTCATGCTCGAGGTGTGCACTGAGAGAGATGCGCCATAAATTGTGCCACACCCCTCCCTTCTTCGTGCAAACATTTAATTCATTATACTTCTATGGCATATGAGCGCATTTCGGAGAAGAGATCCGCCATATTGTTGGCACACACCTCCCTTCCTGTTGCAACATTTTACATATATCTAAAGACACATTATCTTCTAGAATCTAGATGCTTTCATGACAGCCGCAACTCAATCACTAGACCTTATGCCCAGAAGTGAATAGCCAAATTGCGGGCTTCCCAAATAGCTAGTCATACAACAGCACGTGATTATGAAACTCAATCCACAGCTAGTTGTGTTTTTTTAAAAAAAACATAATTGAGATCCTCTGTGGCTAAGTCATTCCTCTTTGGTAAGTATTTGATATGATTTATTTAGACATGGATATAAATATAAGCCTATAATTTTAGTGATAACATCAATTAATTAGGAATCACAGCACTCCTAACCAGCTGCACTTGTGCACTGCCAATGTCCTACCCAATTTTGCAAAGAGGCTGAACCCAGAAGTTGTCATATCAAATAATGTATGTCTCTCGCCTCGCAACAATGGGAAGTCTTGTCCTAAGAGTGCGAAGGAAGGGCGACAAGGCTTAAGCGCATATTATGCCATAGAAACGCATTGTGCTTATCTGGACCAAGATTTTGTGAGAAGGTAAACCCCTCTCGACATCGCCTCTTCCTACTCTGCGTG
>NC_036854.1:32401355-32405264 GCF_002910315.2 Salvelinus sp. IW2-2015 | reverse complement strand
TGCATGCACTCAGCTCTCCAGAATGCATGCACTCAGCTCTCCAGAATGCATGCACTCAGCTCTCCAGAATGCATGCACTCAGCTCTCCAGAATGCGCTCAGCTGTCTCCCACCAATTTTTGTGGATTTATAGTTTTATTGTATGAATTGTTTGCCCTTTGCTAATACATTTTTTATATATTTTTTACTTTTTACCCCTCAGTGTGCATTCGCCCGGCCTGCCACAGGAGCGCGACAGGAGAAGGACATCCCGGCCGGCCAAACCCTCCCCTAAACCGGACGACGCTGGGCCAACTGTGCATCACCTCATGGGTCTCCCGGTCAAAGCCGGCTGCGACACAGCCCGGGATCGAACCTGGATATGTACTGATGCCTCAAGCACTGCAGTGCCTTAGACCGCTGTGCCACTCGGGAGCCTGATTGTTTATTTTTTGAGTAATTCTCCATAACATATCATCAGCAGCTCTAGTAGATGTACCGTTAATCCCCTGTCATTTGGTTACATGAATTTCTGTTAATGTATTAATTACAGTCATTTACCATACTCATTATCAGACAGGAAACGTTGTTTGCAGAGTTCACAACCTGCTACACTTGTGAGAAACAAGTTTTGGTTTATTTCATAACAATTACCAGATTTGTCAATTGTTTCATTGTCTTTTGTTTGGAGTGCTCCATGTGAGCAATGAGCATGTGTCTGGTTTCCATTTCCTGATAAAGTTGAGGGAGCGCACGTGCCTGAGCACACACAGAAATAGGCCTACCTGGCCTGCTGCGTGCAAAAGTAGTTAAGTACCCATTTGGCAATGTCTGATTTTTGATTGTTATAGCTCACCACATCCACCACTAATAAACTGAGCTTCTCAGTAATTTTTTCTTCACCTCACACAGTAAGTCAACAAAGTCTGTTTTTGTGAATGACAGTTCCTCAGTATTTGAAAAATCTTTCCAACACTCCTGGCCTTGATAATCACGCATCGGTGTAAAAGAACAGAATATCTTGATCTGATTATTCCATATTGTCCATGGGATCCCGAGTGGCCCAGCGGTCTGAGGCACTGCAACTCAGTGCAAGAGGCGTCACTACAGTCCTTGGTTCGATTCCAGGCTTTATCACATCCGGCCGTGACTGGGAGTCCCATAGGGCGGCACACAATTGGCCCAGCGTCGTCCGGGTTTGGCCGGTGTAGGCCGTCAATGTAAATAACAATTTGTCCTTAACTGACTTGCCTAGTTAAATAAAGGTTAAATAATAAATACAAAAATATAATAATATATCCAGTGGAAATGTCATAAAAAAAAACAGCTGTCTGTCCCGAGCTCAATGGCACAGGAAACTCTGAAGACCTGGAATAGGCTAGTTGATATAATGTTGCACGTTCCCCAGAGACAGCTTGGGGCTGGATCCAGTTGATGATTTGATATAATGTTGCACGTTCCCCAGAGACAGCTTGGGGCTGGATCCAGTTGATGATTTGATACAATGTTGCACGTTCCCCAGAGACAGCTTGGGGCTGGATCCAGTTGATGATTTGATACAATGTTGCACTTCACCAGCAATAGCTCAAGTCAAGACAGATAAAAAGGGAGGCAGAGAGGCGGAGTAGAGAGATGAATGTGAAATATTTTCGAAAATGTTTAATTGTCGACTTTTGGCCAATGTATTTTACTTAGTTGACGATTAAGTTATAGGCTTACTGCATTGGCCTGAAGGCTATCTCTGAGTTCTATGCTCTCATTTCTTTAGCCGCCAATGGATCACAGTGTATCAATGTGTCCACATGGCAGAGGCTGATTCTCTCGCCTTAGTTGAGTTTTTACTTTGACTTTTTTATTGTTTTACTTCAGATTCATGATTAACAAAGTAACACTGATTTTGAGAAACAAAAACGTTATTAGTGAAATGAAACTGTTCCACGAAAATGCGCATATAAAAAGAATCATAACTGGCATGCAGATCGGTAGAGATGGTAATATAAACTGTAGCTTCCCCAACCTTGAAATTCACAAGCTGCCTATGGTCTTCACTATAACACTCCTTAAAAAATGGTGAATATGCAAGCGCATGCACATATAGGAGGTCCAGTGAAAAAATGTGCCCGCCATTAGAAACTGATTCGTTCTGGTCCTGGTTGGGGAGCAGGGGCTGGAGTTGGGGAGCAGGGGCTGGAGTTGGGGAGCAGGGGCTGGAGTTGGGGAGCAGGGGCTGGAGTTGGGGAGCMGGGGCTGGAGTTGGGGAGCAGGGGCTGGAGTTGGGGAGCAGGGGCTGGAGTTGGGGAGCAGGGGCTGGAGTTGAGTCTGGGGTTGGAAGCTGAAAAGACTCGGAGTCCTAGCCTTACTAGTGGATCAGAGGGGGATAGAGAGGGAGTATAGAGGGGTAGTGAGGGGTAGTGCATGGTTGTGCGGAATAGTGAGGGAGAGGGGTAACCAAGGTTAGAGAGGGACTAGTGAGAGGTATTGAGGGGTGTATTTTATGAACCAGTGAGAGGCATAGAAGTGTTTGTGAGGGTGGCAGTGAGAGTTGTGTATATAGTGTGTGTGTGACCTACCAACAGATGTAGGCATCTCTCCCCACTGCAGCACCACGTCTTTAGTGATGCGTCCGTAGGTGTTGACGTAGACGCCCTCGTCCTCGTAACACAGCAGCATCTCCATTCCGTCGGTCCGCGGCAGCACCACGATGGCATGGGGCGTCACCTGACTCTGAATCTGCCGGGGGCGATAGATACCACACAGTGGAGGGGTGGGGGGCTGGTGTCAGCCTGGCTGGCACAGAACACGACCCCCGCAACTCCTCTACCTCCAAATCTCTCTTTCTCGCCCTTCTTTCCCTCCCTTCTTGTCTTGTGGCCAGCTCCCCACCCCCCTGTGCGATGAGAAACTGCTGCAACAACGGAATCTCCCGCTCCATCAGTCACACAATCACCATGGTAACACACAATGTCAACAAAACAGCCTTGTCATGGTTTCAACAACATAAATMGTAACCGTCATGGTATTTGAGCCCTGAAACCAGAACCGCCACACGGTAGGTACGGTTACCATTTAAAAGGTAGTAGTTCAGAGGGAAACCATCTTCTCAGCACCAGAGTGCAGAAATCAGATGTTACCTGGTTCAGTAGTCCTTCTCTGACCACGCACGCACACACATACACGCGCATGCACACGCAGCCTTACGTGGGAGGGGATGTAGATGTCATACGGGTTGCCAGAGTCGACATCGATTACATGAAACCCAACGCTGGAGCCATAGATGACCTTTAACCTCTGACCTTCCTCCACTGTCAGGTCAACCAGCTGGGGGCGGTGCTGTAGGTCAGTGAACGACTGACAGACAGAGAGTGGGGAACAGAGACATTATTGAGAGAGATACTGTAGAGAGCATTCAGCTACAAAATGACTGCTGTGGCATCACCCAGGTGGGAGCTACACACTGGTAGGGGAGGAAATAAGATAATATTTCTGTGTGTTACCTTGAAGGCCATGAACTTGTGGTAGGGTTTGGGTGCCCAGGCGTAGATCTCCACTGAGTTCTTCAGAGCAATCACCAGAAACTTGATCCTCTCATACTTCACTGGAAATAGCAGACACACAGGAGAGTCAATCACTCACTGAGACTTGTGTTAGTAACCCATGATAATGCCTAGGCTTTAGCTCAATGGTCTAATGCAACACACAGGTTTAAACTTCACCCAGCCTCCACCACCTCCCGGACGCGCACACGCGCACGCACACACACACGTACCAACTTTGTAGTGTACACAGCCCTCTAGCTCTCCCACAGTGACCCAGCCCTGCTTCTTCTCCACCTCAGGGTCATTGTGTAATATCCTGTTCCTCAGCCAGGACAGGTAGTACACACGCAACTTATTCTTCTTCCCTGGAGGAGAGAGAGAGAGGCCAGGGGAGA
>NC_036854.1:32372074-32401350 GCF_002910315.2 Salvelinus sp. IW2-2015 | reverse complement strand
ACACACACACACACACACACACACACACACACACACACACACACACACACACACACACACACACACAGGATTCAATCACTTGTATTAGTACCGGTGATAATGCCTTGGCTTTAGCTTAATGGGCTAATGCAACACACAGACACCCAGGGTTAAACGTCATGCCCCCAGTCCACACACGTACCGACTTTGTAGTGCACACAGCCCTCCAGCTCTCCTACAGTGACCCAGCCCTGCTTCTTCTCCACCTCGGGGTCGTTGTGTAATATCCTGTTCCTCAGCCAGGACAGGTAGTACACACGCAGCTTATTCTTCTTCCCTGGAGGAGGAGAGGGGAGAGGAGAGAGAGGGGAAAGGAGAAGGGAGAGAGAGGAGAAAGGAGAAGGGAGAGAGAGGTGAATGGAGAAGGGAGAGAGAGAGAGAGGGGAAAGGAGAGTAAAGGGAAGGGGAGGGAGGGAAAGGTCTTAAGCCTGTTGGCTATTTGAGAGTGATCATAGAATCTGAACAAAGCAATGCTACAGGCCTCCAGCTCTTTAGGAAACACAAGACTGCCTTTTGGGGCCAGACAGTTAAAAACCACAAAGTCAAAAACAGAAACACACCATAAATCTTCCTCGATGGGGCCACAGAACCCTTTGTTAAAGTCTAACTGTGTTCAAGTAGCTGTCTTGCTGCAATCAGTCCTACCAGATATGGTGACCAGGACGTTGAGGCCCTCCAGAACGTCCATCTGTTGGAAGCGGCGGCGGTTGATCAGGTTATACACCTTCCCCTGACCACTGCGGTCCAGCAACATCAGACCGTTCTCTGTCCCCACCAGCAGGTTCACACCTAGACACACACACACACACACACACACATTTCAAATACTTTATTTGAATCCACAAATCACATTGCAGTCAAGAACAATTCCAAGATTTCATAGGTCATGGATATGTGGACACTTACAGATACAAAAGTCATGGATATGTGGACACTTACAGATACAAAAGTCATGGATATGTGGACACTTACGGATACAAAAGTCATGTATATATGGACACTTATAGATACAAAAGTCATGGATATGTGGACACTTACAGATACAAAAGTCATGTATATATGGACACTTACAGATACAAAAGTCATGGATATGTGGACACTTATGGATACAAAAGTCATGGATATATGGACACTTATAGATACAAAAGTCATGGATATATGGACAGAGAAAGCACCACACACACACACACACACACACACACACACACACACACACACACACACACACACGTGTCAACATATATAACGTATATTTGAAGTGTCTTACCCCAGAGAGCAGCACACAGTATCTCAGAGTTGAAGCGCTTCTTATATTTGCGTATCTCAGGCGTGTCGCTATGAGGTCGTATGTTGGTCGGGTTCACGTTGACCACACTGATCTTTCTGGCCTCGTTCAGTCTGGCCTGCTCCTGCTCCTGAAGCAGCAGCTCATTTGCAAAGAGAGCTGCAACCACAGGATAACATTACACTAATGTTCACACAACCTTTTAAACTTACAACAACAGGACACCCTGTATAGTATGTTCACACAACATTACAACCTTAGAGCAACATTCATGCAACCTCCTCCTTCCTAAGCAATTTACTGGCAACAAGAGCTAGAGCAAAGATGACAGAAGATTGACAAGATAACTGACTCACCAGAGGCAGAGTTTTCATCATCATCATCGGTGGGGGAGGTTCCGTAGACTCGTGGATCAACGAATGGCGTGAAGGAGGAGGACTTGGAGCCACTCCCACTGCCCATGCCATACTGCAAATCAGAGAGAGAGGGGGTGGGATCAGGACCTCAGAGCATTATAGGTAGGGTTCAGAGTTTTCCCTGACCATCTAAATAAGAAAAACTCCAGGCCCCAATTTCTGTCCTGAGGTAACAGGTTGCCAGGTGGTGAGAGTTTTCAGCATACACTTACGGGTTGCCAGAGAAGAAAGTGTGTTGAGCAACATTAGGCTTGGTTTGCCATGCAAACACACAGCATGCAGAGGAGAGAGGGCAGATAATGTGACCAGCAAAAAAGGAAGGCAATGTATGGAAGAAATGGTTATGGACTGGGTTAAACTAGGTTAGAGTGGGTTTAATCGCGAGCCAGACAGACTCAGCGTCTAGGTCCAAGTCAGACTTGACAGGGTGAGTTTTTTTGTTTGTTTTAGTACAGGATGCAGAGATAGCACAAGGGCACAGAGCCACAGGGCTAGGTAGCCAGCAAATCCAACCCGCTTGCTTACAGCTGCATTAAGGTTGGACAGGCTTCCTGTGTAGATTAAGACACCACAGAGCTGGTGCGAGATATGGCTCGGACAGTGCCTCAATTCAGGGACGAGAAATACGTTGTACTCCGAATTGTCCCATTATCCCAAATGTTACTCCGAGAAGATTAAATGACTGCTACTGTGACTAGCACCCGTTGTCTCTCTCTCCTCCGTGCTGCAGCGACCACCACAGAACATCAAAGTGTTTATCGCGCTGTCTGTGTTCGCACCGGACTAGTATTATCAGAGAACCTTGGAGTTTGCCAAAAAACAATAGGTTATTCTGGTTGGAAAGTTTACTCTCCTGCCATGTAAAAATTACTGCCACGGCAGATTAGGACGGGATGTGGTGTTTTGTGCTCGTGCACATAAATACATAACCCGACCCCCCCCCCCAGTAAAACTAATTCCGTCTAAATATGGCTCAATAGAGCCTGACCTATAGCCAGGGCCGGTCTTTGCCATTCTGCCGACATAGGCGAGCCCAAAAGATGAAACCCCCTGCAAAACTAGACTCATCCCAGTAAGCAAAATGAAGTTGAAAAGACATCTAAAATAAGTATTTTCCAGACTTTGAACTTACACGGAACCCAAACCGGCTACACGCGTGCGCCATCGTGCATTCATTTATTTTGTCCCACTACACCAAACGCGATCACGACACGCAGGTTAAAATATCAAAACAAACTCTGAACCAATGACATTAATTTGGGGACAGGTCGAAAAGCATTAAACATGTATGGTAATTTAGCTAGTTAACTTTGCTAGCTAATTTGTCCTGGGATATAAACATTGAGTTGTTATTTTACCTGAAATGCACAAGGTCCTCTACTCAGACAATTAATCGACACATAAAGAAGCTAGCCAGAAGCTAGCCAGTTCACGGGCTAACGTTAGTATTCAGCTAACCACGGTTGGCGGTCATCAGCTATCCTTTAGCTCGAAAAGCTATCGCCAGTTTTGTACAACGCGACTCAGACCAGAGCATACCGGACCTATTTTCTCTCCATATCCCCAGATTTCTACCGCAAGCTCTGGACCTTTACACCTGGATCTTGCAGCTAGCTAGCTGCTATCCGAGTGACTATTGGCTTACGTCGGTCCGGGAGCAAACATCAATTATTCCGGAGCTAGCCAGCTGAAGAGTTCCATCAGCCACTCCTGGGCTACAATCACCTATCCGGACCCGTTTTACTGCTGATACGGAGCCCCACCGGGCCTTCACGACTGGACTACCGACGTTAGTTCTGTCTGCGGTTATGGAACCCCTACCTGTTCAACTCTTAATGATCGGCTATGAAAAGCCAACTGACTTTTATTCCTGATTATTATTTGACCATGCTTGTCATTTATGAACATTTTGAAAATCTTGGCTCTCTCTAATTCTCTCCTTCTCTCTTTCTTTCTCTCTCTCGGAGGACCGGAGCCCTAGGACCATACGTCAGGACTACCGGGCATGATGACTCCTTGCTGTCCCCAGTCCGCCTGGCCCTGCTGCTATTCCAGTTTCAACTGTTCTGCCTGCGGTTATGGAACCGCCACCTGTCCCAGACCTGCTGTTTTCAACTCTTAATGATCGGCTATGAAAAGCCAACCGAAAATTATTCATGATTATTATTTGACCATGCTTGTCACTTATGAACATTTTGAACATCTTGGCATAGTTCTGTTATAATCTCCACCCAGCACAGCCAGAAGAGGACTGGCCACCCCTCATAGCCTGGTTCCTCTCTAGGTTTCTTCCTAGGTTTTGGCCTTTCTAGGGAGTTTTTCCTAGCCACCGTGCTTCTACACCTGCATTGCTTGCTGTTTGGGGTTTTAGGCTGGGTGTCTGTACAGCACTTCGAGATATTAGCTGATGTACGAAGGGCTATATAAAATAAACTTGATTGGTTATCTGCCCGAAGGAATTATCCAACTGGCCCCTCCGTCGCGACGTAACCTGAACGCCCATCTGCGGCCCTCTAATCATTAGCTGTCTTATCGGCTGCTATCTGAATAGGTCTATCGGACAATTTTCTTGGGTCACTATAACTATATCTATTTTGCCAATTGGATTGGTCCCCTCTACCACACGGAACCCCACTAATCTACCGACGGAAACGCACGAGGTGGCTAAAAACAGACCTCCATCCTATGCTAGCTTGCTACCCATGGCCCGGCTAGCTGTCTGAATTGCCGTGACCCCAACCAACCTCACTACTCACTGGACCCTTATGATCACTCGGCTAAGCATGCCTCTCCTTAATGTCAATATGCCTTGTCCATTGCTGTTCTGGTTAGTGTTTATTGGCTTATTCCACTGTAGAGCCTCTAGCCCTGCTCATTATACCTTATCCAACCTTTCAGTTCCACAACCCACACATGCAATGACATCACCTGGTTTCAATGATGTTTCTAGAGACAATATCTCTCTCATCATCACTCAATGCCTAGGTTAACCTCCACTGTATTCACATCCTACCATACCTTTGTCTGTACATTATACCTTGAAGCTATTTTATCGCCCCCAGAAACCTGCTCCTTTTACTTTCTGTTCCGGACGTTCTAGACGACCAATTCTCATAGCTTTAGCTGTACCCTTATCCTACTCCTCCTCTGTTTCTCTGGTGATGTAGAGGTGAATCCAGGCCCTGCAGTGCCTAGCTCCACTCCTATTCCCCAGGCGCTCTCTTTTGATGACTTCTGTAACCGTAATAGCCTTGGTTTCATGCATGTTAACATTAGAAGCCTCCTCCCTAAGTTTGTTTTATTCACTGCTTTAGCACACTCTGCCAACCCGGATGTCCTAGCCGTGTCTGAATCCTGGCTTAGGAAGACCACCAAAAACTCTGAAATCTCCATCCCTAACTACAACATTTTCAGACAAGATAGAACGACCAAAGGGGGCGGTGTTGCAATCTACTGCAGAGATAGCCTGCAGAGTTCTGTCCTACTATCCAGGTCTGTACCCAAACAATTTGAACTTGTACTTTTAAAAATCCACCTCTCTAAAAACAAGTCTCTCACCGTTGCCGCCTGCTATAGACCACCCTCTGCCCCCAGCTGTGCTCTGGACACCATATGTGAACTGATTGCCCCCCCATCTATCTTCAGAGCTCATGCTGCTAGGTGACCTAAACTGGGACATGCTTAACACCCCAGCCATCCTACAATCTAAGCTTGATGCCCTCAATCTCACACAAATTATCAATGAACCTACCAGGTACCACCCCAAAACCGTAAACACGGGCACCCTCATAGATATCATCCTGACCAACTTGCCTTCTAAATACACCTCTGCTGTTTTCAACCAAGATCTCAGCGATCACTGCCTCATTGCCTGTATCCGCCACGGGTCCGCGGTCAAACGACCACCCCTCATCACTGTCAAACGCTCCCTGAAACACTTCAGCGAGCAGGCCTTTCTAATCGACCTGGCCCGGGTATCCTGGAAGGATATTGACCTCAGCCCGTCAGTAGAGGATGCCTGGTTATTTTTTTTTAAATGCCTTCCTCACCATCTTAAATAAGCATGCCCCATTCAAGAAATTTAGAACCAGGAACAGATATAGCCCWTGGWTCTCTCCAGACCTGACTGCCCTTAACCAACACAAAAACATCKTYTGGCGTTCTGCATTYGCATCGAACAGCCCCCGTGATATGCAACTTTTCAGGGAAGTTAGAAACCAATATACACAGGCAGTTAGAAAAGCCAAGGCTAGCTTTTTCAAGCAGAAATTTGCTTCCTGCAACACAAATTCAAAAAAGTTCTGGGACACTGTAAAGTCCATGGAGAATAAGAACACCTCCTTCCAGCTTCCCACTGCACTGAGGATAGGAAACTCTGTCACCACCGATAAATCCACTATAATTGAGAATTTCAATAAGCATTTRTCTACGGCTGGCCATGCTTTCCACCTGGCTACCCCTACCCCAGTCAACAGCACTGCACCCCCAACAGCAACACGCCCAAGCCTTCCCCATTTCTCCATCTCCCAAATCCAGTCAGCTGATGTTCTGAAAGAGCTGCAAAATCTGGACCCCTACAAATCAGCCAGGCTAGACAATCTGGACCCTTTCTTTCTAAAACTATTTGCCGAAATTGTTGCAACCCCTATTACTAGCCTGTTCAACCTCTCTTTCGTGTCGTCTGAGATTCCCAATGATTGGAAAGCAGCTGCGGTCATCCCCCTCTTCAAAGGGGGGGACACTCTTGACCCAAACTGCTACAGACCTAGATCTATCCTACCCTGCCTTTCTAAGGTCTTCGAAAGCCAAGTCAACAAACAGATTACCGACCATTTCGAAACCCACCGCACCTTCTCCGCTATGCAATCTGGTTTCAGAGCTGGTCATGGGTGCACCTCAGCCATGCTCAAGGTCCTAAACGATATCTTAACCGCCATCGATAAGAAACAATACTGTGCAGCCGTATTCATTGACCTGGCCAAGGCTTTCGACTCTGTCAATCACCACATCCTCATCGGCAGACTCAATAGCCTTGGTTTCTCAAATGATTGCATCGCCTGGTTCACCAACTACTTCTCTGATAGAGTTCAGTGTGTCAAATCGGAGGGCCTGTTGTCTGGGACTCTGGCAGTCTCTATGGGGGTGCCACAGGGTTCAATGTTTGGGCCTTCTCTCTTCTCTGTATACATTAATGATGTCGCTATTGCTGCTGGTGAGTCTCTGATCCACCTCTACGCAGACGACACCATTCTGTATACTTCTGGACCTTCTTTGGACACTGTGTTAACAACCCTCCAGACGAGCTTCAATGCCATACCACTCTCCTTCCGTGGCCTCCAACTGCTCTTAAATACAAGTAAAACTAAATGCATGCTATTCAACCGATCGCTGCCTGCACCTTCCCGCCCGTTCAGCATCACTACTCTGGACGGTTTTGACTTAGAATATGTGGACAACTACAAATACCTAGGTGTCTGGTTAGACTGTAAACTCTCCTTCCAGACTCACATCAAACATCTCCAATCCAAAGTTAAATCTAGAACTGGCTTCCTATTCCGCAACAAAGCATCCTTCACTCATGCTGCCAAACATACCCTCGTAAAACTGACCATCCTACTGATCCTCGACGATGTAATTTACAAAATAGCCTCCAATACCCTACTCGATAAATTGGATGCAGTCTATCACAGTGCCATCCGTTTTGTCCCCAAAGCCCCATATACTACCCACCACTGCGACCTGTACGCTCTCGTTGGCTGGCCCTCGCTTCATACTCGTCGCCAAACCCACTGGCTCCAGGTCATCCACAAGACCCTGCTAGGTAAAGTCCCCCCTTATCTCAGCTCGCTGGTCACCATAGCAGCACCCACCTGTAGCACGTGCTCCAGCAGGTATATCTCTCTGGTCACCCCCAAAACCAATTCCTCCTTTGGCCGCCTCTCCTTCCAGTTCTCTGCTGCCAATGACTGGAACGAACTACAAAAATCTCTGAAACTGGAAACACTTATCTCCCTCACTTGCTTTAAGCACCAGCTGTCAGAGCAGATTACTGCACCTGTACATAGCCCATCTATAATTTAGCCCAAACAACTACCTCTTCCCCTACTGTATTTATTTATTTATTTAGTTCCTTTGCACCCCATTATTTCTATTTCTACTTTGCACCCACTGCAAATCTACCATTCCAGTGTTTTACTTGGCCACCATGGCCTTTTCTTTCCTTTACCTCCCTTATGTCACCTCATTTGCTCACATTGTATATAGACTTATTTTTCTACTGTTTTATTGACTGTATGTTTGTTTTACTCCATGTGTAACTCTGTGTTGTTGTATGTGTCGAACTGCTTTGCTTTATCTTGGCCAGGTCGCAATTGTATATGAGAACTTGCTTTCAACTTGCCTACCTGGTTAAATAAAGGTGAAATTAAAAAATTAAAAAAATAAAACGGCCAACCGAATAGTTTCTAGTCAACTCTCCTCCTTCCAGGCTTTTTCATCTTTGAATTCATATGGTGATCGGCATCTAAACTTTCATAGTATTACCACGACGACCGGCAAAACAGTTCGTCTTTCAATCACCCACGTGGGTATAACCAATGAGGAGATGGCACGTGGGTACCTGCTTCTATAAACCAATGAGGAGATGGGAGAGGCAGGACTTGCAGCGCGATCTGCGTCAGAAATAGAAAGGAGTTCTATTTTAGCCCTTGACATCGCAGACCGTTGGCACGCGCGAGCAGTGTGGGTGCAATAATTGAATAACATGGATTTCTAAATATATTTTGCAACGCTCGCGCACGCGACGTGTCCGGTCTGGTCAGCATGTTAGGTTCTGAATGAAAGGTGAAAAGCTATTTTCTGTATGTTTAAAATATATATTTTCCAGGATGCTGAAAAGGTATCTTTTCCGGACGTTGAAATCAGTTTAATTTTTGGTTCTTAATGAAAGTTGAAAATCCTTATTTTCCTGATGTTGAAAATACGGATTTCACAGGCATTGAAAATATTCTTTTTTCGGATGTTGAAATCAGGCTCAATTTTGGTTCTGAATGAAAGTTGAAAATATATGTTATTTATAGACATCTATGTTTGTACCAAATCAAGGCTGGTCAAAACATAGAGGAAAATCTGAACCAAGCATAGATGTCTATGATTGATTCAGAGTTGGTCCAGACCGGACCAAAAGCCAATGTCCGTGGAAATCAAAACCGGTCCGGAACTGCACCAAAAAAACACATCCAAAAAGGCAACAGCCTACAGTCTTGCCTGTAATTCAKTTTTATGAATGCCCGTCTGTGGTAAGCCTACTGTTTGTAAAACACCAAAAAACGACATCCGGACAGGACAAAAAAAAGACATCCAAAAGAAGTCTGCTCGTGCTTACTAGAGTGTAGCCTACCATGTCGGCCCTCAATGGAATGTTATGAATGCCCATCATTGTGGTAGGCCCTCCGTTTGTAAAACAGGCCATAGCATTGGCTTTGTTAGTCCTGATTCCTGTAACTAATCAGTCAATGGCTATTTAAGCTCTGAATATCAGCAATCAAACTTTATTAGGAGTTACTGCCTATTTGCAATGTGTTTACACAGCGGGAAATACCGAAGTATTTTCTTTTTCACTATGATCAGCTTGTCAAAAAATGGACATATACATACTTGAAACCACTTTGCTATTATGCACATAGCAACATGGTCTAGGAAAAGGCGCTAAACATGTGTATATGACAAATACAATTTGATTTGATACTCTTTCTTCCATATCCTGTATCTGCTACATGATTTATATTAGATAATTTTTTTACTGAACGTTGGTGCAGCGCTGCAGAGATGTGTCTCTCCAACAGCACCCTGGAGAGGCAAAATGAACAAGCAAAATATTTTGAGTCCCTGCCCTTGACAAAGTGGGCAATGCTTATCAAAGATCGGCATCAGCTCTCACCAAAAGAGCCCATATGTCACTGGTTGAGAGAAATTGTCATTGTTTTTGTGCAGAATTTGAGGTTTTGTGTTGTTGTTGGATGTGTTGTTGCTGCCTAATGAGTGGGCAGGCCGTGCCTATAACATATCCTAACCACATCAATAAATTGGTTATAACAAACTCTGAACACCGTAACACATATGAACTCAAAATGGATGCGGAGGACGTGACAAATAAACTCGAAACGGGAATATTTTCCAGGTTGCTCAGGAGGTAAAAGGGAAGTCCGATGTGTGGAATAAATGTGACTAGTTGTGGAAAATACTGGAGCTCAAGAAAAAGAAGATAAGGAGCAAGCACTGCGTGCATATTATATGTGACTAACACGTGTTGTATAGATTACAGTAGAATTTTTCTGACCATTTGGAACAATGTAAACAACACTAAATAAAGTATAAGTGTACCAGAGAGTCTGTTAAAACGTTGTTTTTTTGTTAAGCCTTTATTACAGCAAAGACTAAACAGTCGCATTCATTCATGAATGCAATTTCCGAAATGGAACGGTATATTTATTGTTTAGCTAWTTATTCAAGGAGATCAAGAAAAATATGCGTTATTATTATTATAAATATTATTTTTCAAACAATTTCAAACAGTGTAAACACTAAATAAATTAGAAATAATACCAGAGAGGCTGTTCTAACAAAGAAAAAAAAGCCTGTATTACAAGATCAAAAACAGCCAAATTTATGAAATTGCTGTGTGAAGCATGGTGCTCACGGAATCAGTAGGCTATTAAACACACACAAACAGGCAAGAGAAGCAGGATCTGTCTTACTTCTGTATATATATTGATGATTTATAAAGACAGGCACATTTAACAGTTAGGCTATTGATTATAGACCTACTTAAGTTCTGGTTTCCTCTCTCCTCACTTTTCTTAGGCAAAAAGGCAAGGGCTGTATTGTCATCTCCTCATTCTCCTTGCCGTGTCTGAATCCTGGCTTAGGAAGGCCACCAAAAATTCTGAGATTTCCATACCCAACTATAACACTTTCCGTCAAGATAGAACTGCCAAAGGGGGAGGAGTTGCAATCTACTGCAGAGATAGCCTGCAAAGTTCTGTCATACTTTCCAGGTCTATGCCCAAACAGTTCGAACTTCTAATTTTAAAAATTAATCTCTCCAGAAATAAGTCTCTCACTGTTGCCGCCTGCTACCGACCCCCCTCAGCTCCCAGCTGTGCCCTGGACACCATTCTGTGACATTGACATCGCTCCCATTCTAGCTTCAAGAGTTTTGTTCTGTTGCGCTGACTAACTGCGGAACATACGCCTGCTTTACAAACTCCCCGGCACGATCTACATCTAAAAGTCTAGCACTGCTCAAATCTCACACAAATATCAAGGAAACTACGCAGACGATAAAATAAAACCCGCTCCATCCCGTCACGCCCAATGCCAGCAATACTAATGAGACATTCATCACCAAACTGACAAAACCTGACCCTCCAAATACAACAGCTGCTGTCTTAATCACAAGATCTCAGCGATCATGCCTCATTGCATAGTCTCCGCTGCGGGTCCCGCGGTCAAAAGACACCCATCATATATCAAACGCTCCTAAAACACTTCTCGCGAAGCAGGACTCTTTCTAATCGACCTGGCCCGGGTACACGGATGGATGAGATTGACTCATAACCGTCAGTTGAGGATGCTAGGTCATTCTTTAAAAGTTACTTCTCACCATATTCAAAGACCAAGACACATGACTCGATATCAAAAACTATGCAGCCTGAAGAAACGATTAGGCCTTAGGTACTCCAGACCTGACTGCCCTACGACCAGCACAAAAAACATCCTGTTGGCGAACTGCAATAGCATCGAAAGAGCCACGCACTATGCAACTGTTCAGGGAGTCAGGAACCAATACACGCAGTCAGTCAGGAAAGCAAAGGCCAGCTCTTTTCAAGCAGAAATTTGCATCACTGTAGCTCTAACTCCAAAAAGTTCTGGGATACTGTAAAGTCCATGGAAGACAAGAGCACCTCCTCCCAGCTGCCCACTGCACTGAGGCTAGGTAACGACGTCACCACGATAAATCCGTGATGATCGAGACTCAACAAGCATTTCTCAATGGCTGGCCATGCCTCTCTCTGGCGACTCCAACCTTGGCCAACAGCCCCCCCCCCCCCCCCGCTGCTACTCGCCAACAAGCCTCCCCAGCTTCTCCTTTACCCAAATCCAGATAGCAGATGTTCTGAAAGAGCTGGAAAACCTGGACCCATACAATCAGCTGGGCTTGACAATCTGCGACCCCCTATTTCTGAAACTGTCCGCCGCCATTGTCGCACCCCTATTACCAGCCTGTTCAAACTCTCTTCGTATCATCTGAGATCCCAAGGATTGGAAAGCTGCCGCGGTCATCCCCTCTCTCAAAGGGGGAGACACCCTGGACCCAAACTGTTACAGACCTATATCCATCCTGCCTGCCTATCTAGGTCTTCGAAAGCCAAGTCAACAAACAGATCACTGCACATCTCGAATCCCGTACCTTCTCCGCTGTGCATATACCGGTTTCCCGAGCGGTCACGGTGCACTCTCAGCCACGCTCAAGGTACTAATGATATATCATAACCGGCATCGATAAAAGACAGTACTGTGCTGCCGTCTTCATCGACCTGGCAAAGGCTTCATCTCTGTCATACACCCATACTTAATCGGCAGACTCAGTAGCCTCGGTTTTTCTAATGACTGCCTTGCCTGGTTCACCAACTACTTTGCAGACGGAGTTAGTGCGTCAAATCGGAAGGCATGCTGTCCGGTCCTCTGGCAAGTCTCTATGGGGTCACACAGGGTTCAATTCTCGGGCCGACTCTTTTCTCTGTATATTATCAATGATGTTCTCTTGCTGCGGGCGATTCCCTGATCCACCTCTACGCAGACAACACCATTCTGTATACTTCTGGCCCTCTTTGGACACTGTGATAACCAACTCCAAACGAGCTTCAATGCCATTCAACACTCCTTCCGTGGCCTCCAACTGCTCTTAAACGCTAGTAAAACCAAATGCATGCTCTTCAACCGTTCGCTGCCTGCACCGCCCGCCCGACAGCATCACACCCTGGACGGTTCTGACCTAGAATATGTGGACATCATAAGTACCTAGGTGTCTGGCTAGACTGCAAACTCTCCTTCCAGACTCATATCACACATCTCCAATCCAAAATCAGATCTAGAGTCGGCTTCTATTTCGCAACAGAGCCTCCTTCACTCACGCCGCCAAACTCACCCTAGTGAATGAATCACCTACCGATCCTCGACTTCGGCGATGTCATCTACAAATGGCTTCCAATACTTCACTCGGCAAACTGGATGCAGTTTATCACAGTGCCATCCGTTTTGTTACTAAAGCACCTTTTCGACCCACCACTACGACCTGTATGCCCTAGTCGGCTGGCCTCGCTACATGTTCGTCCGTCAGACCCACTGGCTCCAGGTCATCTACAAGGCTATGCTAGGTAAAGTGCCGCTTATCTCAGTTCACTGGTCACGATGGCTACACCCACCGCAGCCACGCTCCAGCAGGTGTATCTCACTGATCATCCCTAAAGCCAAACCTCATTTGGACGCCTTTCCTTCCAGTTCTCTGCTGCCTGCGACTGGAACGAATTGCAAAAATCTCTGAGTTGGAGACTTTTATCTCTCAAACTTTAAACATCTGCTATCCGAGAGCTAACCGATGCGTGCAGCTGTCCATAGTCCATCGGTATATAGCCCACCAATTTACCTACTCACCCTCCCATACCTGCTTTTATTCTCTCTTTTCTGCTTTTTCTTTGCCAACCAGTATCTCTACTTGCACATGATCATCTGATGATTTACCACTCCAGTGTTAATCTGCTAAATTGTAATTATCTGATTTATTGCCTACCTCCTCATGCCTTTTGCACACATTGTATATAGATTCTCTTTTTTTCTTTTTTTCTACCATGTTATTGACTTGTTTATTGTTTACTCCATGTGTAACTCTGTGTTGTTGTCTGTTCACACTGCTATGCTTTATCTTGACCAGGTCGCAGTTGCAAATGAGAACTTGTTCTCAACTAGCCTACCTGGTTAAATAAAGGTGAAATAAAAAATAAATAAAAAAATTCTGCTGCTGCCTCCGGCATTGTTCTCTAAACCAATATGCTGGTTAACTTTGCTATTATGCACATAGCAACATGGTCTAGGAAAAGGCGCCAATTCAACAGCGCTTTGAATTAACCGCTGCCGGCGACCACTATCCAACGTGGGAGAAAGCGCATTTGTTATAAAATAATATTATTTTTATTAGTGTTGCACCATTGTTTATGTAATATAAGCATATACAATTTCAGTAGCACTGGACAGTGAGCGATGGACTGTGCCATCCCCACGGCCTCCACAATGGATCAGTCCACACAGCGCGAATCAGACAGGTGTCTTGTACACCATGATTATTATTATATTTTTTTTTCTGCTCGACTAAAGAATCTTGGTCAGCCAACAGCCTATCTACCAAATAATCGACCAGTCGACTAAAAGGGGTCGGCCCTAGTTGGGATAATGGGACAATTTGGAGTACAACGCATTTCTCATCCCTGGATTGAGTTACGTTTCTGAGCCATATCTTGCACTGGCTCCATGGTGTCTTAATCTACACAGGAAGCCTGTCCGGCCTTAATGCAGCTGTAAGCAAGAGGGTCGGATCTGTTGACTAGGGTGCAGGGAGCTTGTGTGTACAGGGCTAGAATGTAGGGGGTTTGTGTGTAGAAGGCTAGCAAATAAGGGTGTAGGGGTCTAGTGAACCTACTTTGGGGTGGCCGCGCCCAGAGCCATCGCCAGGGGATACCATGGGGGAGGGGCTTTGCTGCACCAGATCGGGCAGATTGGCGTTTCGGGGGAAACCGTTGCTGTCGGCGAGAGCGGAGCTCCGCCTCCTGTCCCCATAGGTCTGGAACAGAGAGAGAGTGAGGGCCACTCTACACACTGATCTAAGTTCAGATTAATGTATTTCCTTGTGATGGGTAGGATTTGGGAAAGGTAAGATGATTCTAGATTTGTGTTGAAGGTAAGGTTAAGGTTGGAATCTAATGGTTAAGGTTAGGTTTAGGGTTTGGAGGTTCATCTGGATCTGTGGTTAAGAGGGATGTTCTGCCACTGATGTGGAAGGTGGGTAAACCCAAAGACTTGAAGAAGCTGAGCGACGGCTGGTGACAATGCAGAGACTCATTCTACACAGACAGACACACGCAGAGCAGAGTGCATGCCAGGATGCTGAGTTGTGTATTAAGCAAGCAGAGCGAAGCCCAGGGGTCAGGGGTTAAAAGTGAAAGGCGACTGACCTCTCTCATCATCAGGGTGCTGTCTTGGGAACTGTTGCCGTAGGAATCATTATGTCCTCCCATCACACCGTACACCTCACCACTACTCTGCCCCGCAGCCGGCCTGACACAACACACACACACACGTTTAAAATACTAAAAGATGCACTATGCAGACATCGCTCTGCCATTTCCTGGTTGCTAAAATTCTAATAGTAATTTAAGTTTATGTGACAAAACAAGCAAGTATAGTGTAGAGAATCATTGTCACATTTAAACCACTGAAATATGGTTTCCAGAACCAACAATATTGTATTTTCAACTGTTTGAAACTGGTGTACAAAACCCAAAGTAAAAGAAGCAAATAGTGCACATACTGTAGAACACATCTGCCGCTTTTTAGACTTGCTTTCAATGGAATTACAGATCTATAACTCACATTTCTATGTGGATTTGGTCTGGTTGCCCAAAAGTTACATATTACAGATTTAAAATACATAGCTACAATAAAATAAATGCATATATTAAAATGCAAATACACACACACACTCACATGATGCGTGGGGTGTCGCTGACAGACACAGAGCCGTCGTTACTTCGTCCCTCTCCCTCCTCGTCACTCTGGGACTCGTCACTGGATGAGGAGTAGTCCGTCACCTTGACGGGCGGGCGATTAGGCTCCTCCCCCTGACGCAGCTCCCTCAGCTCCTTGGCTAGAGCTGTCAGGTCCTGGAGGTGAGGAGGTCAAAGGTAAGTAGAGGATATTATAAAAGGTCAGCACTCACGTCGTGGGTGCAGTAACAGTTGCTTTGATTTATGGGGAACATTTTATTGGCACAACATTTTAAACATACATTTTTCAGCAGCTAACTCCTTCCTCAGAGTGTGAGTGAGGAACAATGAGGATTCAGTCAGGATGCAGTCAGGAAAGGTCACTAACAGAAGGGTTAGGTTTCTGGGAACTCAACCCTTATGGTCAGTGGTTAGAGGTTATTTGTTATCTGTTTAAGGGGAAACACAGCTCCAATGCTCCCCAGTCTGCCTCTGTCACACGGCACAGGTAGAGCAAAACAGGTGAGCTAGAGGAGAGAGGGGCGTGCACAGGGCCGGATTAATGTAGGGGCTTAAACGTTATTGTTTTTATTATTATAATTTTATCCAACCAAAGAAGTCCGCTCTCAATGTTCAAAATACATCAGAAAGAATCATTTAGCCACAAAGGATTTTTTWTTGTTTTTTAAATAATGGTGGTTAACTTTATCACAAGCACATTCAGGTATTGGTCAAAATGAAGGAAAAACCAACACAAAGTGTATTAACATAAAGTGTCTTAAAAGGGTGTTGCGTCACCACGAGCTGCTAGAACAGCTTCAGCATAGATTCTACATGTGGACCTAAACCATGCCAGGAACACGCCCCCACACCATAACATATACTTTGTATCCCTTGTTTACTCAATTTTGGCAGTTATCAGTATGCCAACAGTCGGCAAGGCCACAGTTTGGGCAGCATGCAAGCCAAATATAGGTTACAGCTTGTTGCGTTGTGGCCATAGACATATAATCCATAGAAGGGTATTGTAACCTCTTACCCTGGCAATTTGACTGTTAAACTCATGGGTACAATAGCAATGGATGCCAGTCCTGACTTGAATGGGAACTGCCATCTATGGATTATATTTCTATGGTTGATTGCAGCTGTCGGTTTGCCTTTTGCAGATTTCAAAATACAATGGCAGGAAAAACGTACAGTTTGGAAAGAAAATGCCTACTGCTGAAAAAAGATGACTAGTCTGTCTGTAGAACCAATATAAACATTCATTAGCTAACAGCAGCACTGGTTTTCAAAGTAGCTTATCTTGAGATAGGCTATTGCCACCCC
The DNA here is from genome assembly GCF_002910315.2 of Salvelinus sp. IW2-2015. NCBI lineage: Eukaryota > Metazoa > Chordata > Actinopteri > Salmoniformes > Salmonidae > Salvelinus > Salvelinus sp. IW2-2015. Next base: position 32,384,464 of record NC_036854.1, on the reverse strand, counting down.
TACCATGTCACCCCTACCATGTCACAACACAACTGATTGGCTCAAACGCATTAAGGAAAGAAATTCCACAAATTCACTTTTAACAAAGCACACCTGTTAATTGAAATGCATTCCAGGTGACTACCTCGTGAAGCTGGTTGAGAGAATGCCTAGAGTGTGCAAAGCTGTCATCAAGGCAAAGGGTGGCTACTTTGAAGAATCTCAAATCTCAAATATATTTTGATTTGTTTAACACTTTTTTTGGTTACTACATGATTCCATATGTGTTATTTCATAGTTTTGATCTATTCACTATTATTCTACAATGTAGAAAATAGTAAAAATAAAGAAAAACCCTTGAATGAGTAGGTGTGCCCAAACTTTTGACTGGTAATGTATATTGCCTCCTAATATTGTACAATCTGTGTGTCGCTTCATTGACCTGGGCTATTGTTTGTCTGAATTAAAGACCAGATTGATCTCAGTTTGTCAGTGTCAGAGTAGSCACTCATTTCTGTCATTTGTGTGGTATTAAAAAATGTTCAGTCAATGTCTTCTGTCATGTAAATGACGAATTGCATGAAATGCGTTTTTAAAAGGCCGATTTTTTTGGGCCCATGCAACAACAACAAAAATAATCTTGTGAGGAAATCCCAAAAATGCCTCTGCTCAATTAATAGCCTATGCCACATGGCAAACGTTAGTATGGCTTTATTTATAAAGGGTATTTTTCTTCAACAGTAAATTTAACACGCATCGAATTGCATCTTGGTGCACAGACTGTTTACACCAAATGATTTGTGTGCCGGGAAGGGGAAAAGGGGGCTATAAAAATAAATTAAAAGCCTCGGGGCCAATGATTTCTTAATCCGGCCCTGGGCGTGCATGTGAAAAGAGGGGACAGTGTGGATATGAGCGTGCACATGGGGATCAATAGATATCTTACCAACTCCTCCTGGATGATAGAGGGGGAGAGAAAATAGAGAAAGACAGAGTGGGAAAGAGAGGCAATAAGAGAGAGAAAAGGGGAGAGAGAGAGAGGCAAGAATGAAGCTATAACTACTGCAGGGATACACAAACCTTTGTACTCCAAGAGAAAGATTGAGAGAGAGAGAGAGAGAGAGAGGGCTGTGGCGGTTATGACATTTTGTCAGCCGTTTGTCATGCAAAAGACTGCCAGTCTTGCGTTAATTGACTGTTATTTAACAAACATGTTTAGCATTTCCAGGCCTTCACGTATACAAGCTACAGATGTGTGCCTTTGGAACATCTACAGTTTAAAAAGTCGAATAAATGCACACATTTGTTTATATCCCTGTTAGTGAGCATTTCTGCTTTGCCAAGAGAAGCCATCCACCTGACAGGTGATGCATATCAAGAAGCTGATTAAACAGCATGATCATTACACAGGTGCACCTTGACTGGGAATAAAGATCAACTCAGCAAAAAAAGAAACATCCTCTCACTGTCACTGTGTTTATTTTCAGCAAACTTAACATGGGGTAAATATTTGTATGAACATAAGATTCAACAACTGAGACATAAACTGAACAAGTTCCACAGACATGTGACTAACAGAAATTGAATAATGTGTCCCTGAACAAAGGGGGGGTCAAAATTGACAATTTCAGGAATCTTTTATTTCAGCTCATGAAACATCAGACCAACACTTTTACATGTTGCGTTCATATTTCTGTTCAGTGTATTTCAGAAGAACAGAATATGAGTTGGCCTACTGTATGTTATCTGGCTATGCGCCATGCCATAGGCTGTAGACTTGTTCATTTAGCAGACAAGATATGCTTATAAGTCCCGTGCCATTATTATATATTATATGATTTTATAGTAAGTAATATAATAACTTAGCTGAATAAAATAGAAAGTATATTTTCCCATTCCGTAGTGAGTGTGCATATGAAGTGGCTATGTTGAGCGTAAAAGTGATAATTTGAAACAGGTCCTATACGTTATTTAGAGTTATTTGCCAACTTTATTTGTGAATGATACAAACCTTAGAATATCTTATAAATCAAAACATATATGGGCTGCATGATGCATCTGGCTATTGATGATTTGAGAAAGTCACAAAACAATAAGCTTGCCTTCCATTCCTTGCCTCCGGCTGCTCACGCTGTTCTCTCATCAAGTGATCATATTTTCACCCATCAGACTATTATCAATTAAATGTTGTCTTTACTCATATATTAAAAGTGGTTTCGATTTAGAATGGGCAGGAACAAGGACAGGTGGGAAAAAGACGACAACAGTATGCACTCGAATAACGAATGGAGGCCGATTTCTCGCCTGTTCGTTTTTCAATCATGCAGGCTATTCTGGTTATTTCACTCCAGGCATCAACCACTGTTTGAGGAGCATGCAGCCTCTCGCTGGGCGACAAGTGATATTCCTCCCAAACTGTATGCCATGGGCTCTCCAACCCTGTTCCTGCAGCTATCTAGTGCTCTGTATGCCATGGGCTCTCCAACCCTGTTCCTGCAGCTATCTAGTGCTCTGTATGCCATGGGCTCTCCAACCCTGTTCCTGCAGCTATCTAGTGCTCTGTATGCCATGGGCTCTCCAACCCTGTTCCTGCAGCTATCTAGTGCTTCTTTTGGGAAACCACGTGAAATCTGTTGGGGAACATCAATAGTAGCTTGTTTCACAACGAAAAATATTTCATTAAACTGTTAACAGCCCCTCTCTCTGCACACTCGAGAATGGAATYAAGGAGAGAGGGGAGGAGATGGAAACGCATGGTGAGATATTCCGTAGTTCAATCAATCAATCAAGTTTATTTTATATAGCCCTTCGTACATCAGCTAATATCTCGAAGTGCTGTACAGAAACCCAGCCTAAAACCCCAAACAGCAAGCAATGCAGGTGTAAAGGTAATGGGTCAATCTATTATGAAAATACCTTATTACTAGGCTATTAAAAATTAAATACATATTCACTATAGGCTGTAAGCTGCAAGCTACTGTAAGCTGCCCTGCACAATCAATGAACTAAAAGCATTGTCTAGGCCTATACATTCTCTCCCAGACTCATGGATAGAAAGTTTGGAGCATAGCACAAGGTAACCAGTCCATCCAGTATGCATACTAATAGATTCCACACTCAAAGCCGATAACTAGAATATGTTCAATMTAGGAGTATAGGCTAGACCAATTATGCACCAAAGACATCTTAAATCAGTAATATTTTAAATGTTTTTCTGCTGTGCGTAATATGCGATAGACCAGGGTTCTCCAACCTTTTCTAGCACGAGAGCTACTTCAAAAAAATATAACATGTTGTGAGCTACTTATTTTTTTCTAGCTTTCAAATAGGCACCCTTCTCCCCTGCAAATCTTCCTCAGCTTCTTAGTGCGCTACTTTCTCTCCATAGTTTAACAATCCTTTTTGCTTACTTAATAACCCACAGCACATACCTCTCCAACTAAGTTGGAATGGTGTTTATTATGTTTTAATTACTCCTTGTTCATGCTACATAATCCCTTCCTTATGAATTAACATTATTAATCAGATATAATAATACAGGGTAGAGTTCAATTAATTATAGTTTTATCTAAATGTAGACATTGTTTAGTCATTATTCATAAAGAAATTGTGAGAAATTGTAATTTTGAGAGTAAAATAAAAAGGTTGAGTCATCCGTCCTCCGATACATGACCCACCAAACCGCGCTTCTTAACACCCGCCCGCTTAACCCGGAAGCCAGCTGCACCAATGTGCTGTTCAACTGACGACCAAAGTCAGCCTGCAGGCGCCCGCCCTGCCACAAGGAGCTGCTAGAACGCGATGAGCCAAGTAAAGCCCCCCACGGCCAAACTCTCCCRTAGCCCGGATGTCACTGGGCCAATTGTGCGCCACCCTATGAGACTCCCGGTCACAGCCAGTTGTGACACAGCCTGGGATCGAACCCGGGTCTGTAGTGACGTGCGATGCAGTGCCTTAGACCGCTGCGCCACTCGGGAGGCACCATGAAGTGAGTTTTAAAAGGACAATACTGTTTTGATGATAAGTATTTTTGATGTGATTTGATTGCATTAGCATTGCTGTCAGAGTGGTTCGATGGACAACAGAGCCCTGAGAACCAGACCATTAGGACCTGATGGTCGTTAGTGAGTTGGGTACTAACAACGCATGTCCTGAGTGCACAAGAGGAGATTACCGTGACTCAATTTTACTGCCGTCATGACTCATGACTGCCGGTATGGTGGTAATACGGTCACCTCAACAGCCCTAGATGGGGGGTGGAGAGTAAGTAAATACCTGAGTGGGTGAATGAGTGAAAGAGCTAGGAAGTGAATGGGTGAGAGAGATGGAGAAAGGGGGAGGAGAAATGCCACTAACCTCATCTACAGCTCTCTTATAGCTCTAAAGAGGTTGGAGAGAAACGCAGAGAAAGGAAAGAGGAGGGAGACAATAAAAAAGGAATGTGGGAGGGACAGAGACGAGAAAAGATGAAAGAGAGATGAGACATGTATTGGTTAGTTCAGAGAAGAGAATGGGTTGTTTTTTCTCTGTGTGTCTGTACTTACCGCGGGCCTGCTAGGTCGTGTCAGCGTCACATCTCTGTTTTCTTCTTTGGTCTCCTGGGCCGCTGCCCCAGAACCCTCGGCTTGATTTGCCCCTGTCAACCAATCACATTCTGCTCACTAAATAGTCAACAAATCACATCTTCTCTCTGACTGTATAGAGTGTTAAGGGTTGAAACATTTACAGGAACACACATGGGAATCTGTGTGTGGTGGTGTGTGTGTGTACCTCTTTCGTTGCTGCCCCCCTTGGAGGAAGGGGTAGAGGAGCTGGAGGAGCTGCCACTGCTCTTCCTCTTCAGGGGAGTTTCCATTGGGACATCAGTCCTCCGCAGGTCTGGATTACTACAGCAACACACACAAACAACATTAAACTGCCTGATTCACAAAGGAACATGGAGTGTGTGTATAGTATATGTGTGTGTGTGAGTACCTGGCCCGTATCAGGTGTGCTCCAGCTTTAGGAGCAAGGCCCGCAGGTCCATTCCCAGGAGAGTTCTTCCTGACCAGGGCTGGAGAGATAGACGTGGTCCTCTGGGGCACCTACACACACACACACAGGTTTGTTTTACTATCCTTGTGAGGACCAAACAATTGATTCCCCGTCAAAACCCTATTTTCTCTAACCACTAACCTAATTCTAATCCTAAAATAGCCTTTTTCTTGTGGGGACCGGTAAAATGTCCCCACTTGTCTGAATTTTACTATCGTTGTGAGGACTTCTAGTCCCCACAAGAATAGTAAAAAAATAAAAACACACACACACTGAGACCCAATAAAAATCAGTTAGAAAAGGTCTAAGTGGGACACATACTGTATTCTCAATCGCAAACTAAGTTTGCTAAACTGTATGTACAGTTGAAGTCGGAAGTTTACATACACCTTAGCCAAATACATTTAAACTCAGTTTCACAATTCCTGACATTTAACAAGTAAAAATTCCCTGTCTTAGGTCAGGTAGGATCACCACTTTATTTTAAGAATGTGAAATGTCAGAATAATAGTAGAGAGAATGATTTATTTCAGCTTTTATTTCTTTCATCACATTCCCAGTGGGTCAGAAGTTTACATACDCTCAATTAGTATTTGTTAGCATTGCCTTAAATTGTTTAACTTGGGTCAAACATTTCAGGTAGCCTTCCACAAGCTTCCCACAATAAGTTGGGTGAATTTTGGCCCATTCCTCCTGACAGAGCTGGTTTAACCGAGTCAGGTTTGTAGGCCTCCTTGCTCGCACACGCTATTTCAGTTCTGCCCACAAATGTTCTATAGGATTGAGGTCAGGGCTTTGTGATGGCCACTCCAATACCTTGACTTTGTTGTACTTAAGTCATTATGCCACAACTTTGGAAGTATGCTTGGGGTCATTGTCCATTTGGAAGACCCATTTGCGACCAAGCTTTAACTTCCTGACTGATGTCTTGAGATGTTGCTTCAATATATCCACATAATTTTTCTACCTCATGATGCCATCTATTTTGTGAAGTGCACCAGTCCCTCCTACAGCAAAACAACCCCACAACATGATGCTGCCACCCCCGTGCTTCACGGTTGGGATGGTATTCTTCGGCTTGCAAGCCTCCTCCTTTTTCCTTCAAACATAACGATGGTCATTATGGCCAAACAGTTCTATTTTTGTTTCATCAGACCAGAGGACATTTCTCAAAAAAGTACGATCTTTGTCCCCATGTGCAGTTGCAAACCGTAGTCTGGCTTTTTTATGGCGGTTTTGAAGCAGTGGCTTCATCCTTGCTGAGTGGCCTTTCAGGTTATGTCGATATAGGACTCATTTTACAGTGGATATAGATACTTTTGTACCCGTTTCCTCCAGCATCTTCACAAGGCCCTTTGCTGTTGTTCTGGGATTGATTTGCACTTTTCACACCAAAGTACGTTCATCTCTAGGAGACAGAACGCGTCTCCTTCCTGACCGGTATGGCGGCTGCGTGGTCCCATGGTGTTTATACTTGATTACTATTGTTTGTACAGATGAACGTGGTACCTTCAGCCATTTGGAAATTGCTCCCACGGATGAACCAGACTTGGGAAGGTCTACAATTTTTTTTTCTGAGGTCTTGGCTGATTTCTTTTGATTTTCCCATGATGCCAAGCAAAGAGGCACTGAGTTTGAAGGTAGGCCTTGAAATACATCCACAGGTACACCTCCAATTGACTCAAATGATGTCAATTAGCCTATGAGAAGCTTATAAAGCCATGACATAATTTCCTGTAATTTTCCAAGCTGTTTAAAGGCACAGTCAACTTAGTATATGTAAACTTCTGACCCACTGGAATTGTGATAGTGAAATAAACTGGTCTGTAAACAATTGTTGGAAAAATTACTTGTGTCATGCACAAAGTAGATGTCCTAACCAACCTGCCAAAACGATAGTTTGTTTACAAGAAATTTGTGGAGTGGTTGAAAAATGAGTTTTAATGACTCCAACCTAAGTGTATATAAACTTCTGACTTCAACTCTACATAGTGATTTGAGATAAACAATCGTAAGGTGCCCCAAAAGTTCTGAGACATTGCATTCCAGGCACAAACAAACAGACATTGTCATGCAGACCTTAGGAGGTAGGTCTAGGTCCGTTCGTAGCCAYGAGCTGCGGTCCAGTTTGGTCGAGGGGGGGAGCGAGGCGGGGGAGAGGTATAGAAGGAGGGGTGTCTGAGGTAGGGTCAGAGTTCTGGCGGGGCATGGGGGGGCGGCCGGAGGATGGGAGGGGGGACAGGCCTGTGACCCCTGCAGGGTCGTGGAGAGACTGGGACCCAGACAGACCATGGGACTTCACCTGCACCAGGTGGCCATCTGACAAGACCAGACCAGGACCAGAATCATAACAGACCAGAGGAGCAGGATCGTACATCAGGACCAGGCAGGTAGAGGAGCAGGTTCATACATCAGCACCAGGCAGGTAGAGGAGCAGGTTCATACATCAGCACAGGCAGGTAGAGGAGCAGGTTCATACATCAGCACCAGGCAGGTAGAGGAGCAGGTTCATACATCAGCACCAGGCAGGTAGAGGAGCAGGATCACACATCAGGACCAGGCAGGTAGAGGAGTAGGTGTAGAGGAGGAAGAGAGAAGGAGCCGGAGAGAGGGGAAGGAGGTAAGGAAGTAGAGGGGAGGAGGTACGGAAAGTAGAGGGGAGGGAGAGGGGAAGGAGGTACGGAAAGTAGAGGGGGAGGGGAGAGGGGAAGGAGGTACGGAAAGTAGAGGGAGGGGAGAGGGGAAGGAGGTACGGAAAGTAGAGGGGGAGGGGAGAGGGGAAGGAGGTACGGAAAGTAGAGGGGGAGGGGAGAGGGGAAGGAGGTACGGAAAGTAGAGGGGAGGGGAGAGGGGAAGGAGGTAAGGAAGTAGAAGTGGGAGGGGAAGGAAAAATGAAAGGAGGAGAAACAAACATCATAAAGGGTAAACGTGCAACTACATATACTGTACACATGCACCCACACACTTCCACTCCCCCACACACACACACCTGTGGTTCTATGGGGCGGTGCATGGGGGGTGTTCGGGCCTGCTGTATGCCCCCGCTGCTGAACGACTCTGAGCGGGGGGGCAGGGATGGATCAGAGATACGGTTGGACACTTTATGTTGCAGCGCTGGGGAACTCTGTCTGTTCAGCTTGGAACGCTCTTCCACCTGCCACACACACACCCACCCGCACATACAAGCGCACACAAAGTTAGAGCACAATCATTTATATTGGCCGTCAGTGACAGATTTTTCAATGTATGTTTGTGTGTCTTGTGTGACGTGTGTCAAACCTCCAGTTTCCCTCAGAGCCGTTACCATGGAGGAGAAGCCTAGAGACAAACCTGGCTACAGTGTGCATGTGTGTGTGTACGTGCCGGTGTGTGTGTGTGTACCGGTGTATGTACTGGTGTATGTGTGTCCATAGGGAAGCAGATACACCCATGTGTGTTGACAGATATAGCCACGGCTGGCCTACATCAGCCCACAGTGGCCACTGGGGGGCAAGCCTGGTGGTGTGTGTGGCCTGGATCTAGGCTAAATCAGGAGCTGCAGTGTGTCCCTGAGAGAAGCCTGGTGCCTGAACATGAAGCAGACTAAAACATTCAGTTTGAAGAGCTGAGATTCTGAAGGAGACCGATCAGTCGGGTGTAAAGACTAGAGGAAGAGAGAGATGGGAGGAAGGGGTTCATGGCACAGTTACAGACAATAATCTAGAAATGACAAGCCTGTTAGTCTCTGAAAGTACATCTATGACCATTGTAAAAGATGCCAGGCACCATTCCAGAACGTAGAGAGGGGAAAAAGTTGTTGTAGAAAACACCAGCCACCATTCTAGAACATAGAACATTCCAGGCAGGGTTTTTTTCAGGAGTGCGTCTCCTGGTGCAAGGGAAGAGAAAATGGTTAATAGGGACAGGAGAGTCACGTCCAGAAGAAAGGAGGTTAGGAAAAGAGAGAGCTTCCCCAGACACACCAGTCGAGTAATGTTAGTCCACCTCTGGAGAGAGAGGGGGAGGAAGTGTGTTAGACAAACAGGAAGTGGGTATGTCTCCCTGACTGACCAGTCGACCTGGACTCCTCCCCCTAGACTCCTGGACTCTTCCCTCAGGGCTCCTCCTTCTGACCTCGGGATGATGCAGGATTGGATAAGAGGAGTCAGGGGCAGGATCAGAGGCGCAGGACACATGTATACACGGAACAGTCACATTATTGCCTTCTGTTTGGAGGAGCCTCTCCCTGGAGTGACTTGATTGGGCAGGGTAGGAGGGGGGGCGGGAGCGTGGTTTGTAACCAGGGAGCAGGAGGAGGTGTGATAGGCTGGCGTCTCCAGGCAGGTTAAAGGAGTGGTGCTTCTTGGGAGGTATACGAGGGGAGTTACTCTGGGCTCGACGCATCACCTAGAGACAGGGGGCGTCATACAGAACATCACACAAAACATACAGGTGGACATACTGTCAGTTCACACACATATTACCATGGCAGAACCTGAAAAAAACTTTTCAACCACATAAACCAGTAGAGGATCTGTCCATGCCGGAGACGCTGTGTGTGTCTGAGTAAGAGAGAGACGTTGTCAGATATCTTAAAGTTCAGACATAGCAACGCTACAGGGCTCCACTTCTTCAGAAAACATCAATCCTGCTTTTGGAAGTGAGAAAGAGAAAGAGAGATCATTGTAGGAGACCATGTCAATGTTGCAAACTATACTGCTGGTGTAACCACATGACCTGAACCCATGTACAAGTGCTGTGTGTATCAACAGTACCTCCTTGGCCCAGGCAGGTTTGTCGTTATTGGGGGCTGTGTCTTTGTAGTGGTACAGCTGTTTGGTGTCTTGTGGCCGTGGCTCCTGCTGCTGCTGCTGGTAGCCATGGTCTCCTCTCTTCTAATGTTGGTTTTAATCTTTAACTGCTGGTTGTTTCTCTCTTTCAGAAAAATCTTCTCCTTAATCTGTCTGTGTACAACTCTCACTCTTTCTTTGTCCCTCTTCTTTTCTCTCCTTTCTCTCTCTCACCACGTCACTCTATTTCTGCCTCCTCCGACTGCTCTGATGACTTACATGGCTGCTCTCCTTACTGCTCTGATTGGCTGATATCTGCTATCTGGCCTGTGATTGGTTAGGAGTATATCCGTAGGCAGCTGGAGAGGAGGAGCAAAGACAGCTGGAGATTCTAGCAGCAACAACTACTCCAGGAGCAGGCTCTACTGATGGTAACCTCTCACCCTTGGTCTCAGCTATCAACTGCTAACCCTTCACTCAGTGGCGTGTCCAGAACATTTTTAAATGGGGTGGCCAAGGTGGGCACAGACCCAGTTTTAGGGGGGCATAACATTTTGAACCTTAATCAATGCGAGGTGGATTTTTTCCAATAAATTAAGAATGGTTCAACACAGTCCGAGGCAGGTGAAAAATTGAGCAGGACGCAACTCACAGACTGCAAAGCTTGTTTGAAAACTGTCTAAGACAAACATTTTAACCTAAAACATTTATTAACGGCATTTATAGTAAAAGTATTATGGGGAATGGGATAAGGAAAGTTTGTCTAGGGAGTAGCAGTGCAGGACAGGCTCATCCATGGATGGTGATGAAGACGAGCTCAACTCTTCCACTTATGACAGGGCGTGGGCCTCCCTCTAGACATGCGACTGTCTTCACTATGGCTATATAGCTCTCTACTCCTACTCACATCTTCTGTGTAGCCTCCACAGCAACCCCATAGCTCTCTGCTCCCACATCTCTGTGTAGCCTCCACAACAACCCCATAGCTCTCTACTTCCACATCTCTGTGTAGCCTCCACAACAACCCCATAGCTCTCTACTCCACATCTCTGTGTAGCCTCCACAGCAACCCCATAGCTCTCTACTCCTACCACATCTCTGTGTAGCCTCCCACAAGCAACCCCATAGCTCTCTACTCCACATCTCTGTGTAGCCTCCACAGCAACCCCATAGCTCTCTACTCCACATCTCCTTGTTAGCCTCCACAGCAACCCCATAGCTCTCTACTCCACATCTCTGTGTAGCCTCCACACAACCCCATAGCTCTTACTCCACATCTCTGTGTAGCCTCCACAGCAACCCCATAGCTCTCTACTCCACATCTCCGTGTAGCCTCCACAAGCAACCCCATAGCTCTCTACTTCCACATCTCTGTGTAGCCCCACAGCAACCCCATAGCTCTCTCTACTCCACATCTCGTGTAGCCTCCACAACAACCCCATAGCTCTCTACTCCACATCTCCTGTAGCCTCCACAGACAACCACCATAGCTTCTTCTCCACATCTCTGGTAGCCTCCAAACAGCACCCATAGCTCTCTACTCCACATCTCTGTGTAGCCTCCAACAACAACCCCATAGCTCTCTACTCCCACATCTCTGTGTAGCCTCCACACAACCCCATAGCTCTCTACCTCCACATCTCTGTGTAGCCTCCACAACAACCCCATAGCTTCTACTCCACATCTCTGTGTAGCCTCCACAACAACCCCATAGCTCTCTACTCCACATCTCTTGTAGCCTCCACACAACCCACATGGCTCTCTACTCCACATCTCCTGTGTAGCCTCCACAACAACCCCATAGCTCTCTACTCCACATACTCTGTGTAGCCTCCCAAACCCCATAAGCTCTCTACTCCACATCTCTCGTGTGCCTCCACAGCAACCCCATAGCTCTCTACTCCCACATCTCCGTGTTAGCCTCCACAACACCCATAGCTCTCTACTCCACATCTCCTTGTAGCCTCACAACAACCCCATAGCTCTCTACTCCACATCCTCTTGTGTAGCCTCCACAACAACCCCATAGCTCTCTATCCAATCTCCTTGTGTAGCCTCCACAAACCCCATAGCTCTCTACTCCACCCACATCTCGTGTAGCCTCCACAGCAACCCCATAGCTCTCTACTCCACATCTCCGTGTAGCCTCCACACACACGCCCATAGCTCTCTACTCTCCCACATCTCGTGTAGCCTCCACAGCAACCCCATAGCTCTCTACTCCACATCTCCGTGTAGCCTCCACACAACCCCATAGCTCTCTGCTCCACATCTCTGTGTAGCCTCCACCAACCCCATAGCTCTCTACTCCACATCTCTGTGTAGCCTCCACAACAACCCCATAGCTCTCTACTCCACATCTCGTGTAGCCTCCACACAACCCATAGCTCTCTCTCCACATCTGCTGTTGCCTCCACAGCAACCCCATAGCTCTCTACTCACATCTCGTGTATGCCTCCACAACAACCATAGCTCTCTACTCCAGCCTTTACCTGCCAAGCACCATTACTACTGCTGTCTTCAAACAGTCCTTGGCCACAACAACCCGCATGAGCTCTCTGCTTCCCAATTCTGTGTACGCCGTCCACAACAACTCCGCCATAGCTCT
>NC_036854.1:32361817-32371569 GCF_002910315.2 Salvelinus sp. IW2-2015 | reverse complement strand
CCTCCACACAACCCCATAGCTCCTCTACTCCTACACATCTCTGTGTAGCCTCCACAACAACCCATAGCTCTCTACTTCCACATCTCTGTGTAGCCTCCACAACAACCCCATAGCTCTCTACTCTACTCCACATCTCTGTGTAGCCCCACAACAACCCATAGCTCTCTACTCCACATCTCCTGGTAGCCTCCACAAGCAACCCCATAGCTCTCTACTCCACATCTCTGTGTAGCCCTCCACAACAACCCATAGCTCTCTACTCCTACTCCACATCTCTGTGTAGCCTCCACAACAACCCCATAGCTCTCTACTCCAACATCTCTGTGTAGCCTCCACACAACCCCATAGCTCGTTACTCCACATCTGTGTAGCCTCCACAGCAAACCCCCATAGCTCTCTACTCCACAATCTGTGTAGGCCTCCACAACAACCCCATAGCTCTCTACTCCACATCTCTGTGTAGCCTCCAAACAACCCCATAGCTCTCTACTCCACATCTCTGTGTAGCCTCCACAACAACCCATAGCTCTCTACTCCTACTCCACATCTCTGTGTAGCCTCCACAGCAACCCATAGCTCTCTACTCCCACATCTCTGTGTAGCCTCCACAACAACACCATAGCTCTCTACTCCACATCTCCTTGTAGCCTCCACAACAACACCATAGCTCTCTACTCCACATCTCCTTGTAGCCTCCACAACAACCCCACAGCTCTCTACTCCACATCTCTGTGTAGCCTCCACAACAACCCATAGCTCTCTACTCCACATCTCTGTGTAGCCTCCACAACACCCCATAGCTCTCTACTCCACATCTCTGTGTAGCCTCCACAACAACCCATAGCTCTCCTCCTCCACATCTCTGTGTAGCCTCCACAACAACCCCATAGCTCTCTACTCCTACTCCACATCTCTGTGTAGCCTCCACAACAACCCCATAGCTCTCTACTCCACATCTCCTTGTAGCCTCCACAACAACCCCATAGCTCTCTACTCCACATCTCCTTGTAGCCTCCACAGCACACCCCATAGCTCTCTACTCCACATCTCCGTGTAGCCTCCACAGCAACCGCCATAGCTCTCTACTCCTACTCCACATCTCTGTGTAGCCTCCACAACAACCCCATAGCTCTCTACTCCACATCTCTGTGTAGCCTCCACAACAACCCCATAGCTCTCTACTCCTACTCCACATCTCTGTGTAGCCTCCACAACAACCCCATAGCTCTCTACTCCACATCTCCTTGTAGCCTCCACAACAACCCCATGTAGCTCTCTACTCCACATCTCTTGTAGCCTCCACAGCAACCCCATAGCTCTCTACTCCACATCTCCTTGTGTAGCCTCCACAACAACCCCATAGCTCTCTACTCCTACTCCACATCTCCGTGTAGCCTCCACACAACCCATAGCTCTCTACTCCACATCTCTGTGTAGCCTCCACAGCAACCCCATAGCTCTCTACTCACATCGGTAGCCTCCACAACCAGCTCTCTTTCCACATCTCCTGTAGCCTCCACACCAACCCCAAGCTCTCTACTCCACATCTCCTGTGTAGCCTCCACAAACAAACCCCATAGCTCTCTACTCCACATCTCTGTGTAGCCTCCACAACAACCCATAGCTCTCTACTCCACATCTCGTGTAGCCTCCACAACAACCCCATAGCTCTCTACTCCACATCTCTGTGTAGCCTCCACAACAACCCCATAGCTCTCTACTCCTACTCCACATCTCTGTGTAGCCTCCACAACAACCCCATAGCTCTCTACTCCACATCTCCTTGTAGCCTCCACAACAACCCCATAGCTCTCTACTCCACATCTCCTTGTAGCCTCCACAGCAACCCCATAGCTCTCTACTCCACATCTCCGTGTAGCCTCCACAGCAAACCCCATAGCTCTACTCCTACTCCCACATCTCTGTGTAGCCTCCACAACAACCCCATAGCTCTCTACTCCACATCTCTGTGTAGCCTCCACAACAACCCCATAGCTCTCTACTCCTACTCCACATCTCTGTGTAGCCTCCACAACAACCCCATAGCTCTCTACTCCACATCTCCTTGTAGCCTCCACAACAACCCCATAGCTCTCTACTCCACATCTCCTGTAGCCTCCACACAAAACCCAAGCTCTCTACTCCACATCTCCTGTAGCCTCCACAACAACCCCATAGCTCTCTACTCCTACTCCACATCTCCGTGTAGCCTCCACAACAACCCCATAGCTCTCTACTCCACATCTCTGTGTAGCCTCCACAGCAACCCCATAGCTCTCTACTCCACATCTCCGTGTACCTCCACAGCAACCCCATAGCTCTCTACTCCACATCTCCGTGTAGCCTCACACAGCAACCCCATAGCTCTCTACTCCACATCTCCGTTTAGCCTCCACAACAACCCCATAGCTCTCTACTCCACATCTATGTGTAGCCTCCACAACAACCCCATAGCTCTCTCTCCACATCTCCGTGTAGCCTCCACAACAACCCCATAGCTCTCTACTCACATCTCCGTGTTGCCTCCACAACAACCCCATAGCTCTCTACTCCACATCTCTGTGTAGCCTCCACAACAACCCCATAGCTCTCTACTCCACATCTCCGTGTTGCCTCCACAGCAACCCCATAGCTCTCTACTCCACATCTTCGTGTTGCCTCCACAACAACCCCATAGCTCTCTACTCCACATCTCCGTGTTGCCACAACAACCCCATAGCTCTCTTGTGGCGCCAGCATATACATTGTGTCATGCGTTCCTCCCCTTGTAAACCGTGTGTGTGTGTAACTACAGGAGTACAAGCGTAAGCAGATGGAGGAGCAGCGGCAGGCGGAACGTCTCCAGAGACAGCTGCAGCAGGAGAGAGCCTACCTGGTGTCCTTTAAAGAGAGGGAGAAAAGGGAGAAAAGAGAGAGGGTGAGAGAGAGCAGTAAGAAAAGAAAATGGCATTACCAAAAAAAGAAACTTAGTATTTAGTATTGAATCAAGTGTGTAAGATAGAAAAACAAGATGTTTTAGAGACTGAGAATTACACGGAGTGAAAGAGAAACATTAGTGAAACAGAACCATCCGGATCCTTGACCCAGACCCTTCCTACACCTGGCCTGGGACATGTAGCTTCATAACACCTAAACGTCAGCCTCATGACTGGTCTATGTTAAGTCTATATCTGGTCTGCAAAAGAGCTCTGGCAGAATGGGGTGAATCCTAGTTGATGTGTGTATTTAATGTGTGTGTGTGTTTGAGAGAGAAACAGCGAGAGAGCGAGAGAGAGGGTGTGTGCGCACCTGAGTGTTACCTGTGTGTGTACCTGTTCTCTCTCCGCGTGCCTCCTCTCCTCATCTCTCCGTAGTTGTTCCATCTCTTCATAGCGTCTTCTCTGTTCTCTCTCCTGCTGCTTCCTCAACTCACGCTCCCTACGCTGTTGCTGTTGGAGAAAGAGAGAGATGGAGGGAGTGAGAGAGACAGAGAGAGACAGACAGAGAATGAATGAATGGTATAGGGTCAGCATCTTTTTATATATGTTTTCAAAGCTGGCACCAGATATGTTATCAAGCTGAGCTGTGCTGGAAAATGCAACGTGAACAGAAAGGATCTGAGTTAGCAGAGTACGGTTCAGGTGTGCATCATAGATCATGCTGCTCTTCCCAACAGCGCTCTACCTCCTCCAGTCTCCTCCTCTGTTCTTTCTGCTCCTCTATGCGTTTCTGCCGCTCTGCCAACAGGAGGCGTTTGTGTTCCTCATTCTGCTGTTGCTCCAACTGCTGCCTCCTCAGAGCCTCAGAACGCTCCTTATTGGCTATCTGCAGCCGCAGGAAGTCCCGCCTCAACGTTGACTCCCCAGGGATGTTGATGATGGAGCTGGACAAGGACGAATGAGAGAAGAGATAGGAGAGGGAAGGTTGATGAGCGTAAATCTCATTTGGAAGCAAAAACGCATGCACACACCAGCGCATGTAGGCACAAGCTCAGAAAATAAACACAACAACCCTACCTTGGCTCCCCCATGTCCCGTTCCTCCTCCTCTTCCTCACTGCCACTGTACTCATATTCTGTCTCATCTGTAACACACGGTTAGAAACACACACATTAAGCAGTTACAAACACACGTCAATGGCAGACAGAGTGGGATCTGAGCCCTTTGTTGTATGTCTCACCCCTCTCTCCGCGTTTCTTCTTGGTTCTGTCGATGTGGTCCTTCAGCTGGATGCGGATCTGTCGTTCGTTGGGCAGCTCTCTGATGAAGGGGTGCTTCAACAGCTGTTCTGTGTTGGGTCTCTGACCATGACTCTTCACCAAGCAACTCTCAATGAACGACTGGAACTTCTTAGACCTGAACGCACACAGTGACAACATAGTGAATGCTTGTGTGAATGTGTGTGTGTGTGTGTGTGTGTGTTTTTGGTAACTCACCACTTCTTGGACTTGAGTCTGGGGGCGGGGTTCCTGGGGATCAGGAAGAGAGCCCTCATTGGGTGCATGTCACACAGTGCTGCAGATAGGAAAAGAAAGGGTTAACACCAGAGCTTTGACACAAACACACACAATACCCATCTCAAGATACCCCAATAACAAACCACAACACCTCCAACCAACGCACACAACGTCTGATAGTGTCTAATGTCACGGTGTTGTGCCAGCCTGTGTTGTGGTTGGCGCTGGTACTTACGCGGTGCTCCTTCTGCCATCTCTATAGCSGTAATACCCAGAGACCACAGATCACTCTGAGAGAGAGAGAGAAGTTAGGAGGGACGGAGGAGATGACAAGGGAAAATACCCTAAACCCTGAAACAAACACACTCATATACACACACAGTCTGCTACGGTACCTTGAAGTCGTAGGTGGCCTCAGGGTTTTCGTCGCAGGCGATGACTTCAGGAGCCATCCAATAGGGCGTTCCTATAAACGTGTTCCTCCTCCCCACCGTACGGTCCAACTGGGCACTCACTCCAAAGTCCACTGGAACACACACACACACACACACACACACACACACACACACACACACGTTTAAACAGTTTGCTTGCTGTCTGTCTGCCTGTCTGTCTGTCTGCAAGTCTGTCTCACCCAATTTGACCTCTGCGTTCTCTGTCAGCAGGACGTTCTGACCCTTGATGTCTCTGTGGATGACCTTGTGTTGGTGGAGATGGGTCAGACCCTAGCAATAGAGAGAAATAGAGGTTGGTAATTAGAAGACATTATTTCAGTAGGTCTCATTCCAAATGTGTTGATTGCATTAGTTCTATATAGAGGGTGGTACCCTGAGGATCTCTCTGCAGATGTAGGCAGTCCACTCCTCCTTCAGAGAGTTCCCCTTGGTGTTCTTAATCAGATCTGTCACCGAGCCCGCCCCACAGAACTCCATCACCAACTACAGAGACAGAGAGAGATGAACACACACCAAACTGAACAGAACTGACAGTCATGCACACAGTCATACACACAGTCATGCACACATGCAAACACGTACGTACCCATAGCTGGTCGTCGATACCAGGTGGGTTCTTCTTGACGAAGGCACCGTAGTAGGTAGCAATGTTCCGATGGTGGCTGTACTTCTTCAACATGTTGATCTCTGCTTTAATCTCCTCTTCCTCATCCTGGAACACACACACACCTTATAGTGATACAAACACAGATGAAAACAATTTGGGATAGCTTTCTTTATATTTGTGTGTGTGTGTGTGTGCGCATGTGCGTGCATGTGACTTACGCCAGTGACGTCCATAACTTTGATCGCCGCAAGCTGGCCTGTTTTGACATGCCGACCCTGAAAGAGAGAGAGAGAGAGAGAATCTGAAATAAATCAGTTTTGCCAACATTACCATCCTGTAATCTGTGTGTTTTGGTCCCAGAGCCACAGCCTGTCACCCAGCTCTCAGCCTGTCACCCAGCTCTCAGCCTGACCAAGATGGCTGACCGCCAGCAGGCCGACACAAACCCCTGCCTCTGATGCGCATTGACAAGGCTCCATCTAGATCTGCTGTATATCAGCTGCCAGCAGAGGCAGCTACTTTACAGTAGGGAAGTTAAATAATACAAAAAACATCACGTAAGATAAGATGCGGATTGAATGTTTGCCTTTATAGTGAGGAAGAATTCCCACATCACTGCCATAACACATAGAAACACTTCCTCATGGTAGCCTAGCAATAGGCCTGGCACGTTGTTTAGTCACAGGGATTTTTACACTGTGGTCCAGACAGACAGACATGTGAGCTGGGGTTACAACACACACAAACACCGTATCTGTTTCCTAGTATTGCATCAGACACACTGAATGTATTTGACAGGCAGAGAAGCTGAACCAAACTGTTAAAAGTCACTCTTCTGTTCTCGACAAGGTGTTGAAAGTGTTCCACAGAGATGCTGACCCATGTTGACTTCCACAGTTGTGTCAAGTTGGCTGGATGTCCTTTGGGTGTTGGGCCAATCTTGATACACATGGGAAACTGTAGAGTGTGAAAAACCCAGCAACCGGTACGCCTAGCACCTATTTCCATACCCCCGTTCAAAGGCACAATCTTTTGTCTTGCCCATTCACCATCTGAATGGCACACATACACAATCCATGTCTGAATTGTCTCAAGGCTTAAAAATCCTTCTTTAACCTGTCTCTTCCCCTTCATCTACACTGACTGAAGTGGATATTACAAGTGAAATGAATAAGGCATCACCTGGATTTACCTGGTCAGTCAATGTCATGGAAAGAGCAGGTGTTCCTAATGTTTTGTACACTCAGTGTATAACACAGATAAAATAATACTTGAATCAATAGACATCGAAATGGATAAAACAGAATTGAACTGGATAGAGTGGTAATGTGTGTGTGTGTGTGTGTAGCGGTATGTATGTGTGTGTGTAGGTATATGTGTGTGTAGGGATATGTGTGTGTGGAGAGAAAAGGACAGAATACTCCCTTTATAGGTGTCCTGAGGCATAAAAACACTCATTGGTTCAGACATGCCTCGCATTCCTGATCTGTTGGAGTACATTTACTCTACTGATTAGACCCAACACACGAGAGAGAGAGAGAGTGAAGGAGTGGAGAGAGTGAGGATCATGGGAAGGTGAGGAAGACCCACGAACGGAGAGAGTGAGTTAAGGATTCAAGAAGGAAGATGAGAATAGAGAGAGAGACGGAGAGAGAGAGAGAAGAGAGAGGAGAATAGGAGGGAGAGAGAGAGAGAGAGAGAGAGAGAGAGAAGAGAGAGCAGAGACAGAGACAGAGAGAGAGACAGAGGAGAGACAGAGAGACAGAGACAGAAGAGAGAGAGAGCAGAAGAGAGAGAGAGAACAGAGCAGACAGGAGAGACAGAGAGACAGAGACGAGAGAGACAGAGACAGAGAGAGAGGAGAGAGAGAGACAGAGACAGAGAGAGAGACAGAAGAAGACAGAGAACAGAGAACAGAGAGAGAGAGAGAGACAGAGAGAAGACAGAAGAGAGAGAAAGAGAGGAGAGAGAGAGAGAGAGAGAGAACCAGAGAGAGAGAGAGAGAGACAGAGAACAAGAGAGAGAGAGAGACAGAGAGAGAGAGAGACAGAGACAGAGACAGAGAGACAGACAGAGATAGAGAGACCAAGAGAGAGAAGACAGAGAGAGAACAAGAGAGAGACAGAGACAGAGACAGACAGAGAGACAGAAGAGAGACAGACAGAGAGACAGACAGACAGACAGACAGACAGACAGACAGACAGACAGACAACAGAACAGACAACAGGGACAGGACAGACAGACAGACAGACAGACAGACAGACAGACAGACATGGAGACATGGAGACATGGAGAGATAGAGGAAGAGAGAAGGACTGAAGACCTACAAATGTGTCTTCCAGTGAAAAGATAGATAACATGGAAACAAATAGGCCTACAGCTTCACACAAACCTACCCATCTCTGTCTGACAAACAGTGTGCAACAGACTCCCTGTACAGCCAACCCTGGCTGTAATCCCACAAGTTAGCTTACAACAAGTGCATCAGAGCGATTTGACGTGAAAAGTCACTGGCAGAGAAAGCAAATACTTTTGGGGCAGCAAGTAGCCTTGTGGTTTGAGCGTTGGGCCAGTAACCGAAAGGTTGCAAGATCGAATCCCCGAGCTGACAAGGTAAAAAACAGTCGTTCTGCCCCTGAACAAGGCAGTTAACCCACTGTTCCTAGGCCGTCATTGTAAATAAGAATTTGTTCTTAACTGACTTGCCTAGTTAAATAAAGGTATAATTTTTTTTAAAGTGCAACCGAGTGCATCGATACCTGGGCCCTGTCCAAAAACAACCCCTAGCACCAAACCCATTGTTTCTTGGAGGTTGAAGAGGTAAGAAATACTAGCTACACTTTGTGTTTTCAGATCTACACAAGTGCTTGGGTTTAGGGGCCAGGGGCCCTGAAGTGAAAAACATGTCGGCAAATAAAACTCATCAGCTCTCAGCTCCTCACTGTTAAGCTCTAACAGGTCAGTGGAAGGTGGCACCACAAAGTTTGTAAACCCACAGGTGCAACATCGCAATACTTCCGGGAATGCTTGCAAAGCAGACAAAACAGTGGTTTGGGGTTTGAGAAGTCAATGAGATTTCTAGCATAGTACGTGCATCATTCATGATATGAGGAATATGAGGAAAATGCAAGCAAACACACATACAGACACACACAGCATTGCCATGGTCATGTTGGGGCTTGATCCAGGTACTGCAGGTAAGATCATGTTGTGTAATGACCTGCCTCTCATCTCACCCAGCAAGACTAAAGGCTGTCAAAACACACACACACAAAATGGCAGAACCCGCTTCTGCTGTTATCTCTAATATTATTCAACCATGTGTGTGTGCAGGCTGTGTGTGTCAYCATAAGGCTGCAGGACAGACAGCTTAACATATTGACGTGAGACGACCGTTAGACCAGATAACGTGTTTCTACTAGAGGTCGGCATGGCCGATTAATTAGGGCCAATGAATTAGGGCCGATTTCATTAGGGCCGATTTCATAACAATCGGTAATCTGCATTTTTGGATGCCGATTATGGCCGATTACACTGCACTCCACGAGGAGCGTAATGTACGCGAGTGCAGCAAGGAGCCACGGTAAGTTGCTAGCTAGCATTAAACTTCCCTTATAAAAAACAATCAATCTTAACATAATCACTAGTTAACTACACATGGTTGATGATATTACTAGTTTATCTAGCGTGTCCTGCATTGCATATAATCGATGCGCCTACTTCGCCAAACAGGTGATGATTTAACAAGCGCATTCGAGAAAAAAGCACAATCGTTGCACCAATGTACCTAACCATAAACATCAATGCCTTTCTTAAAATCAATACACAAGTATATATTTTTAAACCTGCATCTTTAGTTAAAAGAAATTCATGTTAGCAGGCAATATTAACTAGGGAAATTGTGTCACTTCTCTTGCGTTCAGTGCAAGCAGAGTCAGGGTATATGCAGCAATTTGGSCCGCCTGGCTCATTGCGAACTGTGTGAAGACCATTTCTTCCTAACAAAGACCGTAGTCATTTGCCAGAATTTTACATAATTATGACATAACATTGAAGGTTGTGCAATGTAACAGCAATATTTAAACTTATGGATGCCACCCGTTCAATAAAATATGGAACAGTTCCGTATTTCACTGAAAGAATAAACGTTTTGTTTTCGGAATGATAGTTTCCGGATTTGACCATATTAATGACCTAAGGCTCGCATTTCTGTGTGCTAATTATATTATAATTAAGTCTATGATTTGATATTTGA
>NC_036854.1:32360712-32361267 GCF_002910315.2 Salvelinus sp. IW2-2015 | reverse complement strand
TTTACTTTCTTCTCCAACACTGTGTTTTTGCATTATTTAAACCAAATTGAACATGTTTCATTATTTATTTGAGACTAAATTGATTTATATTTATGTATTATATTAAGTTAAAATAAGCGTTCATTCAGTATTGTTGTAATTGTCATTATTACAAATATATATATAAAAATCGACCGATTAATCGCTATCGGCTTTTTTTGGTCCTCCAATAATCGGTATCGGCTTTGAAAAATCATAATCGGTCGACATCTAGTTTCTACGGACGAGCTTAGTTAGTCAACATTGCCATAACATCGCCTACAAGTGGGATCTGGGATTTCTATTGGAAATCAGTTTGTGCCTATCTTCATACTATACTGTCTTTGGTGACAGAGCCCAAGTGGGAGGAGTCCTCAGGCACACTGTAGGTTGAGAGTGTGGTGAGGGGTGTGTCTTACCTTGTAGACCTGCCCGTAGGTTCCATTTCCCACCAACTCCACTAGCTCAAATATACCAGCAGGGTCCTGGAGGGAGCAGAGAGCAGAGAGCGGGAGAGAGGGAGAGTGAGAGAGAGGG
>NC_036854.1:32347051-32357787 GCF_002910315.2 Salvelinus sp. IW2-2015 | reverse complement strand
GAGAAATCATGAGGAAAATGCAAGCAAACACACATACAGACACACACAGCATTGCATGGTCATGTTGGGGCTTGATCCAGGTACTGCAGGTAAGATCATGTTGTGTAATGACCTGCCTAAATGAGCCTCTCATCTCACCCAGCAAGACTAAAGGCTGTCAAACACACCACACAAAATGGCAGAACCCGCTTCTGCTGTTATCTCTAATATTATTCAACCATTGTTGTGTGCAGCTGTGTGTGTCAACATAAGGCTGCAGGACAGACAGCTTAACATATTGACGTGAGACGACCGTTAGACCAGATAACGGGTTTCTACTAGAGGCGCATGGCCGATTAATTAGGGCCAATGAATAGGGCCGATTTCATAGGGCCGATTCATAACATCGGTAATCTGCATTTTGGATGCCGATTATGGCCGATTACACTGCACTCCACGAGGAGCGTAATGTACGCGAGTGCAGCAAGGAGCCACGGTAAGTTGCTAGCTAGCATTAAACTTCCCTTATAAAAAACAATCAATCTAACATAATCACTAGTTAACTACACATGGTTGATGATATTATAGTTTATCTAGCGTGTCCTGCATTGCATATAATCGATGCGCCTACTTCGCCAAACAGGTGATGATTTAACAAGCGCATTCGAGAAAAAAGCACAATCGTTGCACCAATGTACCTAACCATAAACATCAATGCCTTTCTTAAAATCAATACACAAGTATATATTTTTAAACCTGCATCTTTAGTTAAAGAAAATTCATGTTAGCAGGCAATATTAACTAGGGAAATTGTGTCACTTCTCTTGCGTTCAGTGCAAGCAGAGTCAGGGTATATGCAGCAATTTGGGCCGCCTGGCTCATTGCGAACTGTGTGAAGACCATTTCTTCCTAACAAAGACCGTAGTCATTTGCCAGAATTACATAATTATGACAAACATTGAAGGTTGTGCAATGTAACAGCAATATTTAAACTTATGGATGCCACCCGTTCAATAAAAATATGGAACAGTTCCGGATTTCACTGAAAGAATAAACGTTTTGTTTTCGGAATGATAGTTTCCGGATTTGACCATATTAATGACCTAAGGCTCGCATTTCTGTGTGCAATATATTATAATTAAGTCTATGATTTGATATTTGATAGAGCAGCCGTGACTGAGCGGTGGTAGGCAGCAGCAGGCTCCTAAACATTAATACAAACAGCACTTTCCTGCGTTTGCCAACAGCTCTTCGCAATGCTTGAAGCACAGCGCTGTTTATGACTTCAAGCCTATCAACTCCTGAGATCTGGCTGGCAATACTAAAGTGCCTATTAGAACATCCAATATTCAAAGGTATATGAAATACAAAATGGTATAGAGAGAAATAGTCCAACAATTCCTATAATAACTACAACCTAAACTTCTTACCTGGGAATATTGAAGACTCATGTTAAAAGGAACCACCAGCTTTCATATGTTCTCATGTTCTGAGCAAGGAACTTAAACGTTAGTTTTTTTTTTTTACATGTCACATATTGCACTTTTACTTCTTCTCCAACACTGTGTTTTTGCATATTTAAACCAAATTGAACATGTTCATTATTTATTGAGACTAAATTGATATATTTATGTATTTATATAAGTTAAAATAAGCGTTCATTCAGTATTGTTGTAATTGTCATTATTACAAATATAATATAAAAATCGACCGATTAATCGCTATCGGCTTTTTTTGGTCCTCCAATAATCGGTATCGGCTTTGAAAAATCATAATCGGTCGACATCTAGTTTTCACGGACGAGCTTAGTTAGTCAACATTGCATAACATCGCCTACAAGTGGGATCTGGGATTTCTATTGGAAATCAGTTTGTGCTACTTCATACTATACTGTCTTGGTGACAGAGCCCAAGTGGGAGGAGTCCTCCAGGCACACTGTAGGTTGAGAGTGTGGTGAGGTGTGTCTTACCTTGTAGACCTGCCCGTAGGTTCCATTTCCCACCAACTCCCACTAGCTCAAATATACCAGCAGGGTCCTGGAGGGAGCAGAGAGCAGAGAGCGGGAGAGAGGAGAGTGAGAGAGAGGGCAGAGAGAAGAGAGAAGAGAGAGAGAAGTTAGTCAAATTGAAACTCTTTACCAAGAATTCGACCCTGTGGAATCCCCCCCCCCCACACACACACAGTAAGAGCGCACACACACACACACACCCACAGTAGGACTTGAATCTAGAGCGCTACACTGTGACTACATAGACTCATAGAGAGTGTGTGTATGTGAACGTGAGAGAGGGGAAGAGAGCAAGAGAGAAATTGAGAGAGATAGGGGTAGAGCAGGGAATAGTGGTGTTGAAAATCAGCCACATACTCCCAGATGGGATTTGCAAAAAAAAAGTGACATTCCTTTTTATTCAAGGTCAAACAGAAGCACTTCTAAACCTAGAACACTGCTCTAGAGACAGGTTGACATCTACACACAACCTCTTTGTCTTTTAACTAGCACCACCACACACATAGATGTCTCCTCACACGTGTGTGTGAGAAAGGAGAAAGCATTGGAGTCATGGGTTGGCGTGAGTGTATGTGCATATGTGTGTGTATGTGTACGTTAATAGCAATGTCAATATGAATATTGTGCAAATTTTCTTGCTTCATACCACTCAAGTTATGAGGGTGTCTGGAAGTTGATTCATGTATTAGTCTCCTCATTTAATCTTTGATCTCTAAATGTCCCAAGATATAAACAACTATCAGGGAGTGAAGCCCCAGACACTTCCCATAGGACATGGTCACTAACCCCTCTAGATGAGAGCATTAGATATTAAACCGTAAATATGAGATTATGGGTGCTATTTTCGGCTGGCGTTAAGGCGGCGCTAGCATCAAATGCACGTTAGTTTACAATTTCGTCATGTAAAAACTGCCGCACTGGCATTTTCTAGCCCTAATGCCAGGTTTGTTAATTTACCTGTCTTATATCAGCTCGGAAATATTTGTCCTTAAAAACATGATCCAAAGTGGTAATTTCAGGCAGCGCTGATGGGGATGTTTAAGACCAACCAAAATCTGGTTTTAGAGGTCAATTTTGACAGAGGAAACGCAGCCTAACCTGCTGTGACGTACACTGCCCATATAACTATAGTAGCCTGATGTACATGGTATTTGATTTTTTTGTATTTTATTTGATTAAAAACCATGCATAGTCTCCCCTCTCAATGAAGGCTTTTATTTTATTCATTAATTTTGTACCCCTGCTCCACTCTGGAGGCCCAATGAAGGCTTTTTTTTTGTCTGCCCAATGCAATCGCGAAGTATAGTCAAGACTGTTGATAAAGGGTTTGGCTCCTGAGACCGCTTGGAAATAACTGTTCATCACCAAAGCTTTATTAAAATATAAAGTTTGAGAGGAGTAAAACAGTGAGCCGACATTCCTTTTTTATCTGTCCATTATAGGCAGCCCCACATTATTTCAGCCAGCGAGGTCCCGTTTCGGATATGCATAAATCCCCCCAAACCATGATGTAGGCTACGTGTCAATGCCCATCATGAAAGGAGAGATGAGAACCTTATTTATAAATTATCTATAACATGTAAAAAAAAGAAAAGAAAAAAAAGAAATGGCTTGTTTTCCATTTCATATGTTCAAAACCCAAGCCCTCCCTTAGGCCTACAATAAAGATGGCTGGTTCAACAGCAATGACTGTCTTTTTTATCCTGCCGGTTTAATGATATCATTACATTTAAAATGTATTTATTGTTGTTAAAAAATAAGACTTGTTTTCATTTAATTTCATTACAACCAAACTTATTAGAATGATTCCCCTTCCTGGTATTATGGTGACAACGTCCGCGGCGCTCTTGCAATGCAACTTCTGGAGATGTGTGAACGTGATCTGTAATATGGTTCAGATTATGTTAATAAACATAGGCCAATTTGGAAGCAGTATAACGGTGTGTGGACATTCTCCCATTTTATTTATATTGGATCTTTGTCCAGCTACTGTGAAAGTTTGGATGTGCGTAAAACCCTCCATAGTCTGCGTTGTTTTAATATTATATGCCCACGGGGAGAAATTATGGTACCTGTAAGTGTGACATAACAAAACAACTTTTTAAAAATAGGCTAAGAATTTAATTCTAATTATTTGTTCTCTTTTTAGGCCTTATTAATAATGAATGTAATCTTGCTTATTTTTTATTTATTTATTTAAAAAATATATATATCCCATTTTCTCCCCAATTTTCGTGGTTTCCAATCGCTAGTAATTACTATCTTGTCTCATCGCTACAACTCCCGTACGGGCTCGGGAGAGACGAAGGTCGAAACCATGCGTCCTCCGAAGCACAACCCAACCAAGCCGCACTGCTTCTTAACACAGCGCGGCTCAACAACCGGAAGCAGCCGCACCAATGTGTCGGAGAAAAACCGTGCACCTGGCCCCCGTGTTAGCGCGCACTGCGCCCGGCCCGCCACAGGAGCGCTGGAGCGCGATGAGACAAGGATATCCCTACCGGCCAAACCCTCCCTAACCCGGACGACACTATGCCAATTGTGCGTCGCCCACGGACCTCCCGGTTGCGGCCGGCTGCGACAGAGCCTGGGCGCGAACCCAGAGACTCTGGTGGCGCAGCTGGCACTGCGATGCAGTGCCCTAGACCACTGCGCCACCCGGGAGGCCCGTAATCTTGCTTATTGACAATGTTTGTCATGTCCCTGCTCAGCCATAATGTAATGTACAGTAGGACTATTGAAGCCATGCAATTACGTAGACTGCAAATGGGTTCAAGTTAACATATTTAGCAAAGATAGGTCTACATTTTGATACTTAATTTCTGTAAACTATAATGGACTAAACTTAGAATTGAAGTTGATTCCAAGACAATACATAAAAGACTGTAAATACACAACTTAAAGCAACCACACTTGGCCATGGAGCACGTTCTGATTGGGCAGTGAGGGGCCAAAACTCGACACACCCAGGAAAATAAATAAAAACTATAAATAAAAATGTTTACGACACAACAAACATAATAGGATAAAAAACTAAAGAATTACAATATAAACTGAACGACTAAAATGCACCCTAAGAAAAACCAAGCTAAAAAGGTGTGTTTTAAGATCTCTTTTAAATATGTCCAGTTTCGGCCTCCCTCAGGTTCACTGGCAGGCTATTACAGAGGCTGGGGGCGTAGTAACTAAACGCTGCCTTCTCCAWGCCTCTTGGTCCTAGGCTTCGGGATAGTTAAAAGGCCAGTGCCAGAAGTCCTGAGGGACCTACTGTGTACATAACTTAAAAGTATGTCTGATATGTTTTGGGGTGCACAATCATGGATTTAAACCAACAGAGGAAACTTAAAATTAATTCTAAAACTAACAGACAGCCAGTGCAGAGACCTTAAAACCGGTGTAATGTGTGCTCTCRGTCTGGTCTTGGTCAGTACCCATGCTGCAGCATTCTGTATGTTTTGCAGTTGACCAATGGCTTTCTTGGGCAGACCAG
The DNA here is from genome assembly GCF_002910315.2 of Salvelinus sp. IW2-2015. Classification (NCBI taxonomy): domain Eukaryota; kingdom Metazoa; phylum Chordata; class Actinopteri; order Salmoniformes; family Salmonidae; genus Salvelinus; species Salvelinus sp. IW2-2015. The sequence continues at coordinate 32,352,310 of NC_036854.1, read as the reverse complement.
ACAGGAGAGCATTACAGTAGTCAAGCCTGCTTGTAATAAAAGCATGGATGAGTCTCTCTGTATCAGCCTGAGAGACAAACAGACGCACCTTTGCAATGCTCCTCAGGTGGTAAAAAGCTATTTTGGAAAAATTCCTTATGTGTGATTCAAAATTGAGTTCAGAATCCAAAATGACACCTAGGTTTTTTGCTTGGCGTTTTATCTTTATTGCCCACAAATTAAAATGTGTGGCCAGAATCTCTCTCTGTGCTTTCACTCCAACAATAAGTATCTCGGTCTTGTTTTGATTTAGCTGAAGTTGTGAGCCATCTAAGTATTTAATTCACTAATACAGTTTAATCATTTATCAATGGAGCTAAAATCCTCTGGTGACACAGAAATGCAAAGTAGTGTATCAGCTGCGTAGCAGTGATAATTAACGCTGTGTTTATTTTTTTACCCCCTTTTTCTCCCTAAGTTCGTGATATCCAATTGCAAAAAATGAATGTAAATCATTCAGCACGTTATGTCAAGATCGCAGATTTTAGAGAAACAACAAACGTCGGTACATATAAGTGTCTTATATCGTCTGAAAGCTTAAATTCTTGTTAATATAACTGCACTGTCCAATTTACAGCTATTACTGTGGAAAAATTCCATGCTATTGTTTGAGGAAAGCTCCTAACAACAAAACACTTTTTTCACTGCGATAAGTTTGATAAATTCACCTCTGAAGGTGAAATGTATACTTACAGTTGAAGTCGGAAGTTTACACACACTTAGGTTGGAGTCATTAAAACTKGTTTTTCAACCACTCCACAAATTTCTTGTTAACAAACTATAGTTTGGCAAGTCGGATAGGACATCTACTTTGTGCATGACACAAGTAATTTTTCCAACAATTGTTTACAGACAGATTATTTTACTGTATCACAATTCCAATGGTTCAGAAGTTTACATACACTAAGTTGACTGTGCCTTTAAACAGCTTGGAAAATTCCAGAAAATGATGTCATGGCTATAGAAGCTTCTGATAGGCTAATTGACTAGAGTTTAATTATTTTCTTTCAGCTTTTTATTTCTTTCATCACATTCCAGTGGGTCATAAGTTTACATACCTCAATTAGTATTTGGTAGCATTGCCTTTAAATTGTGTAACTTGGGTCAAATGTTTCAGGTAGCCTTCCAAAGCTTCCCACAATAAGTTGGGTGAATGTTGGCCCATTCCTCCTGACAGAGCTGGTGTAACTGAGTCAGGTATGTAGGCCTCCTTGCTCGCACACGCTTTTTCAGTTCTGCCCACAAATTTTCTATGGGATTGAGGTCAGGGCTTTGTGATGGCCACTCCAATACCTTGACTTTGTTGTCCTTAAGCCATTTTGCCTCAACTTTGGAGTATGCTTGGGGTCATTGTCCATTTGGAAGACCCATTTGCGACCAAGCTTTAACTTCCTGACTGATGTCTTGAGATGTTGCTTCAATAATTCCACATTTTATTCCTTCCTCATGATGCCATCTATTTTGTGAATAGCACCAGCCTCCTGCAGCAAAGCACCCCACAACATGATGCTGCCACCCCCGTGCTTCACAGTTGGGATGATGTTCTTCGGCTTGCAAGCCTTCCCCTTTTCCTCCAAACATAACAATGGTCATTATGGCCAAACAGTTCTATTTTGTTTTCATCAGACAAGAGGACATTTCTCCAAAAAGTACGATCTTTTTGTTCCCATGTGCAGTTGCAAACTGTAGTCTGGCTTTTTTATGGCTGTTTTGGAGAGTGCTTCTTCCTTGTCGAGCGGCCTTTCAGGTTATGTCGATATAGGACTCGTTTTACTGTGGATATAGATACTTTTGTACCTGTTTCCTCCAGCGTCTTCACAGGGTCTTTTGCTGTTGTTCTGGGATTGATTTGCACTTTTCGCACCAAAGTACGTTCATTCTCAGGAGACAGAATGCGTGGTCCCATGGCCTTGGCTGATTTCTTTTTGATTTTCCCATGATGTCAAGCAAAGAGGTACTGGGTTTTGAAGGTAGCCTTGACATACATCGACAGGTACACCTCCAATTGATTCAACTGATGTCAATTAGCCTATCAGAAGCTTCTATGAGCGATGACATCATTCTGGAATTTCCCAGATGTTTAAGACACAGTCAAACTTAGTGTATGTAACATCTGGACACATTGGAATTGTGATACAGTAAAATATCTGTCTGTAAACATTGTTGGAAAATTACTTGTGTTCAGTGCCAAAGTAATGTCCTACCGACTTGCCAAACTATAGTTTGTTAACAAGAATTTGTGGGTGGGTTGAAAACGAGTTTTAATGAACTCCACCTAAGTGGTGTGTAAACTTCCGACTTCAACTGTGTAAGTATACATTTCACCTTCAGAGGTGAATATAATCAAACTTATCGCAGGTGAACAAAAGTGTTTTGTTGTTAGGAGCTTTCCTCAAACAATAGCATGGAATTTTCCCACAAGTATCAGCTGTAATTGGACAGTGCAGTTATATTAACAAGAATTTAAGCTTTCAGACGATATATAAGACACTTATATGTACGCACGTTTGTTGTTTCTCTAAAATCTGCGATCTTGACATAACTGTTGAATGATTTACATTCATTTTTTTTGCAATTGGATATCACGAACTTAGGGAGAAGGGGGTAAAAAAATAAACCACAGCGCTTAATTATCACTGCTACGCAGCTGATACACTACTTTGCATTTCTGTGTCACCAGAGGATTTTGCTCCATTGATAAATGATTAAACTGTATTAGTGAATTATAATGGCTTCACAACTTCAGCTAAATCAAAACAAGACCGAGATACTTATTGTTGGAGTGAAAGCACAGAGAGAGATTCTCTGGCCACAACTTTTAATTTGTGGGCAATAAAGATAAAACGCCAAGCAAAAAACCTAGGTGTCATTTTGGATTCTGAACTCAATTTTGAATACTACACATAAGGAATTTTTCCAAACATAGCTTTTTACCACCTGTAGGAGCACTTTGCAAAGGTGCGTCTGTTTGTCTCTCAGGCTGATACAGAGAGACCTCATCCATGCTTTTTATTACAGCAGGCTTGACTACTGTATGTCTACCTAATGGTCCGTCGCCCTACGTTCGGAGGCTATGCCACTAAGGGAGGAAAGCACACATGGTCATAGGTTTTTCTTGCGAGAAATCGGTGAGCAAGATATTGCGGCAGCTTGTAATGACCAAGACAGACGGAGAGCACACATATACAGGTTAGGGGTTTTCTCCGCTCTGTTCTCTTTCCACGAGGTACTGACTGCGACTGGCATAGTCTGGTCAGTGTAGCTTTTAATTAAGGGTTTAAGTCCGTGCCACCCTTCTATTGTTGGGGTGCTGTTAAAATCCCGATGATTTGTGGCCAGCTCAACCACACATATCAGACATACCTTTGGTTAAATGGTATGTGTCGGAGAGTCATGTAAGCGTCCCTCAGGATCGTCTTGAGCCTGGCCTTCTTTTTAACTATCGCGTAAGTGCGTAGGACCAATGAGGGCTTGGTAGGAGGCGCGTATTCAGCTATAGTAGCGCCTCGTTCCCTTCTGTTAATAGCTGCCATGGTTAGACGGAGCCTCCGCAGGGAGGCCGAACTGGACAACCTTTATAGTTAAACGAGATCTTAAAACCATATGGCCTTGGTTTAGCTTTGTGCTCTCTTCTCTCATTCCAGGGGTGCATTTGTCAGAGTGGCCGTTCGAGGGTTTTAGTATTCGTGAATATTTCTCTTTAGTTCTTGTTTAATGCCTAATTTAGTTCTGGTTTGTGTCGTAAACATTTTTATTGTATCATGTAATTTTCTTTTGATCCTTCTCCCTGGGGTGTCCGAGTTTTTTTGAGCCTCTACCTTCAACTGCCTCGAATCAAGGTCACGGAGAAGTTACGGGTCAGCTCATGGGCCAGGGCGTGGTTGCTTTAAGTTTTGCCTGTCGTATTTTACAGTCTTTTATGTATTGTCTATGGATAACTCTCAAGTTTGTAGTTTATGTCCATTATTATCGTTTGACCACGAAATAGGCGTAGGTCATAAAAATGTACGACTTCTCTTGCTTAATATGTGGTATAACTTTGTATCTCGAATTTGCCAGTTCTACCTGTATAGGGTGCAATGGCTGTCTAATTATGGTCCTTAATTGTACACAATTACATTATAGGCTGAAAGCAGGGACATGACAAACATTGTGCATAAGCAAGATTATCGGCCTACCTCAGGTCTGTGGGCCGCAGTGGTCTAGGGGCAAGGCATGGCCATCGCGAGGTGTGCCAGCTAGCGCCACCCCATGAGGAGCTCTGGTGGTTCTTGTCGTCACAGTGCGCTCTGATCCTGGCAGCCGGCCTGCTAACCGGAGAGGTCTCGTTGCGGGTGGGCCCTTGTGTGACTCGCAGCGAGTTGAGGCATTTAAGTGTCTGCCTCCAGCTGTTAGCAGGAGGGTGTTGGTCTCGTCAGTGGATATCCTGTGTCTCATCGCGTCTCGGCCTAGGAGCCCTTGTTGTGTCAGGGCTCGCTGGTGTCGGAGGTGCGCGCTAGAGTCATAGGGGGTCCAGTGGGTGCAGGTGTTGGTGTCCTCCGACACTAGGTTTGGTGCGGCTTGGCTTCCAGGGGTTTGGAGCCGCGCGCTGATGTCTAAGAAGTCATGGGGGCGGCTGTGGTTGGTCGGGGTGGTTGTGTGCACTTGGAAGAGACGCATGGCTTTCCGACCTTCGCTCTCCCGAGCCTCTCGTACGGGAGTTGTAGCGTATGGGAGACAATAGATTTAGAGTAATTACTGGGATTGCTGTTGGAACCACGAAAATTGGTGAGGAGACCATGGGATAGGGATATATTTTTTAATAAATTAAATAAAAAGGCAAGATTACATTCATTATTATGATGGCCCTAAGAGATAGAGACGAAGAGTTAATTGAGATTAAAGATTTGCTTGAGCCTATTTTTAAAAACGGTATGTTATGTTGTCATTATGTCACATTAACAGGTACCATAAATTGGGTTCTCCCCGTGGGCATATCAGAGTAATTAAAACAACGCAGGACTATGGAGGGTTTTACGCACATCCAAACTTTCACAGTAGCTGGACAAAGATCCAATATAAATAAAAGGGAGAAATGTCCACAGACGACCGTTTATGACTGCGTTCTCACCAATTGGCCTGGAGGGTTTAATTATAGTCTGTAACGCATAGTGCAGGATCACGTTCATCACATCCTCCAGAAAGTTGCATTGCGGGGAAGAGCGTCCGTCGGACGTTTCA
>NC_036854.1:32330247-32347026 GCF_002910315.2 Salvelinus sp. IW2-2015 | reverse complement strand
ATTCTCTCGACTATTATTCTGACATTTTACATTCTCAAAATAAAGTGGTGATCCTAACTGACCTAAGACAGGGAATTGTTACTCTGATTAAATGTCAGGAATTGTGAAAAACTGAGTTTAAATGTATTTGGCTAAGGTGTATGTAAACTTCCGACTTCAACTGTACATTCTGAATTCTTGCTCTGATTTWTCATCCAAAGGGTTCCAGAGAAAACATGAAGGGTCGTTTTGTTAGATAAAATCATTTTTCATATCCTAAAATGGTCCATATAGCATGCACGATCGATTTTGTATTTCCACTCGTTCAATTTGCAAAGAAAGTGTATTAAAGTAAATTAATGTTAGCAGGCAATATTATCTAGGGAAATTGTGTCACTTCTCTTCCYTTCATTGCACGCAGAGTCAGGGTATATGTATGCAACAGTTTGGGCCGCCTGCCTCGTTGCGAACTAATTTGCCAGAATTTTACATAATGATGACATAACATTGAAGGTTGTGCAATGTAACAGAAATATTTAGACCTAGGGCTGCCATCCGTTCAATAAAATACGTAACGGTTCTGTATTTCACTGAAAGAATAAACGTTTTGTTTTCGATAATGATAGTTTCCGGATTTGACCATATTATTGACCAAAGGCTCGTATTTCTTTGTTTATTATATTATAATTAAGTCTATGATTTGGTATTTCATAGAGCAGTCTGACTGAGCGGTGGTAGGCGGCAGCAGGCTCGTAAACATTAATTCAAACTTTACTGCGTTTGCCAGCAGCTCTTAGCAATGCTTGCTTCACAGCGCTGTTTTTGACTTCATGCCTATCAACTCCCGAGATTAGGCTGGCAATACTAAAGTGCCTATTAGAACATCCAATAATCAAAGYTATATGAAATACAAACGGTATAGAGAAAAATAGTTGACGCGTCATAATTCCTATAATAACTACAACCTAAAACTTCTTAACTGGGAATATTGAAGAACTGGGAATATTGAACCACCAGCTTTCATATGTTCTCATGTTCTGAGCAAGAAACTTAAACGTTAGCTTTTTTTACATGGCACATATTGCACTTTTACTTTCTTCTCCAACACTCTGTTTTTGCATTATTTAAACCAAATTGAGCATGTTTCATTATTTATTTGAGACTAAATAGATTTTATTGATGTATTATATTAAGTTAAAATAAAAGTGTTCATTGTTCATTCAGTATTGATGTAATTGTCATTATTTACAAATATTATAATATAATAAAATCATCCGATTAATCGGTCATCGGCTTTTTTGGTCCTCCAATAATCGGCTATCGGTGTTGAAAAATCATAATCGGTCGACCTCTACAGTTATGAATTTATGAAAACTGGTTGTTTTGCAAATGTTGAATTTATAATATGGCTACTAATACTTGGAAAGCTAAATCAAAGTCCAAGTATACAGATTTGACGATATCCTTGCAGGAAAATGTAATATGAATGTGAATGTCTCCTTCACGATTTGCCCAAATGTACCTGAGGACTTAACACTAAAAGTATTGTAGTTCACCCATACTTCAAATRATCCATCTGAAACTTTGCACATACACCGCTGCCATCTTGTGGACACTATCGGAATTACAACCAGAGTGCTGGATAGCATTTCAAAGATGGTGGTTGAAAAAGACTGGTTGTTTTTTTCTTTTGTATTTTCTTCTACCAGATCTATTGTGTTATATTCTCCTACATTCAATTCACATTTCCACAAACGTCAAAGTGTTTCCTTTCAAATGGTACCAAGAATATGCATATCCTTGCTTCAGGGCCTGAACTACAGGCAGTTAGATTTGGGTATGTCATTTAGGCAAAAATTTAAAGAAAAAGGGCCATACCTAAGAAGTTTTAACACCTGCCCGCTTAACCCAGAAGCCAGCTGCATCAATGTGTTGAAGAAAACACCACAAGGACTCGCTAGAGCGCGATGAGCCAAGTAAAGCCCCACCGGCCAAAGCCTCCCCTAACCCGGACGACGCTGGGCCAATTGTGCGCCGCCCTATGGGACTCCCGGTCACGGCCAGTTGTGAACCAGCCTGGTATCAAACCCGGGTCTGTAGTGACACRTCAYGCACTGTGATGCAGTGCTTTAGGCCACTCGGCCACTCGGGAGGCCAATGCTGTGCTTTCTGATAACGCTACTAAGGGGTAATATATATAAACTGAACTGATTGGATGGAGATTGGCCAGAAATTGCTCAAATCTGAAGACTCTAGATTACTTTTCTTCAGAACGGGTTTCATCAAAGCCGTTTTTAGTGCAGAGGGGAAAGTGCCTGTGAAAAGGGATTAGTTAACAATCAATCAAATGTATTTATAAAGCACTTTGAACATCAGCCGATGTCACAAAGTGATGTACAGAAACCCAGCCTAAAACCCCAAACAAGCAACGCAGATGTAGAAGCACGGTGGCTAGGAAAAACTCCCTAGAAAGGCCAGAACCTAGGAAGAAACCTAGTGAGGAAACAGGCTCTGAGGGGTGGCCAGTCCCTCTTCTGGCTGTGCCGGGTGGAGATTATAACAGTACATGGACAAGATGTTCAAARGTTCATAGACGACCAGCAGGGTCAGATAATAATAATAGCGTGCACTTCTTCAGATATGCAATTAAAAACAGTTTTGAACAGTTTTGAAAAACASTTTTGGGGATAGAATTGAGAAGGCAGGTAAAAGGCTTAAGTTGTGATATCACTTTCCTGAGCATGTCTGTGTCAACCAGGGAAAATAACTCCATAGTGCCTTTGCGTGGTTGTCTAGGGCTTCTCATCAGGTCTTGCTTGACATCCCTGGTCTAAGGGGAAGTGAGACCGACCAGGGCATACAGGAAGAGTAAATGTCCATCTATCATGGGTAGTGTGCACAACACTGAAATCCTCCCCAGCTTTCTGCCTCTCTGTGACCTAATTTCCAGTCGCGCCGCAGACTCTGGACAAGAGCTCAGAGAGAGAGGCCAGGTGTGTGTGCGTGTGTGTGTGTGCGTGTGTAATAACTGTCATACATCTATCAGAGGTAGATGGAGAAGATAGAGAGATAACTAGTGAGGGAGACAGGCTGGGAGAAAGAGAGCTTTGCAAATTGTTTGGCTACATTTCTCAAGAGAGAGGATGAATGAGTCAATGTGCTGTTGGATGTGCCAGATTTCCACAGTCCAAAGATTCCGCAAATGTGTATGTATTTGCATAGTATGTGCATCATTCACAGCCATTGCCATATTAGGGAAAATGCAAGCAAACACACATACAGACACACACAGCATTGCCATGGTCATGTTGGGGCTTGATCCAGGTACTGCAGGTATGATCATGTTGTGTAATGACCTGCCTGTAATGAGCCTCTCATCTCACCCAGCAAGACTAAAGGCTGTCAACAGACACTAGTGCTATGAGGCCGCTGTCACTGACTCCCCACAATGTCACGAAATGGCGGAAACCGCTTCTGCTGATATCTCTAATATTATTCAACCGTGTGTGTGTGTAGGCAGGCTGTGTGTGTGTGTCAGGGGCAGCGTGAGGCTGCACGACTGACAGTTTAACATCTGCCTCAAATACAGAGGGGGCTATACTACAGTACACAGGCCCAGGGCTCCATTACATCACGTTCCAATTGTTGAGAAAAAAAGCTTTCCGAGGTTCTAAAGCGCGTGGGAGGGAGTTGCCATTACCGAGGAGAGACGAGGATCAAATGATCAACTCCTTTTCTATACCCCTGTATCCCCCCCCCCTCGTTATGTCGCATCGCTGTTATGTCGCATCGCCGTAGTAGACTATAGCAGACGTCGGTTGATCCAGATTAATTATATCTGATCAGCGGATGTCGCGTGCATGGCCGTTAACGATGGCTCGAGGACGCCAACCACACACAGACACACACACAGTCGGTAAGGTGAAGAGAGGCTGTCGTTAACGGGGGATGGGGCAGGTGCTCGAGACGCCGTGTCTCATTCATACAGTCTCCATTTTATCACGAACACACACACACACACACACACACACACACACACACATACACTCATTCAACACACACGCTCTCTTTACCCGTAGCGCTGACAGGTCTATCTCATCCAGGCTCCGGGCAGGGGAGTCGCTCGCCATGATTCTCTCTCAAAATGGAAGCTTCCTCTCCGATCATTTACCGAGAAGAGAAACCCTCTCTCCCCTCCGGCCGTTAAAGTCCCCCGTTATATCCCTGTTAGGCGTCCATTAATACTATTCCACAATGGGTAATATAATCCGTTTTTCCGTTTGATCCCGGTGGGAATACTTCTCGAGACCCCGAGGTGATCCAGGTACTACATGCTTTATAGTGGCCCCCTGCACGGGCGAATGGTGAAAACGCACACACACTCCACGAGAGAGCAGTGAGCACATTCGCATACACACTGAGAGAGCCAAGCAAAGCGCCCGAAACAGTGTAGTCTCGCGCTCCCCGGGAGTGGCCTAGCAGCACGAGCGGCGGGCGGTTCTCCTGGAAACAGGGACGCCCACAATGTCACACACGCGCACGCACACTTGGTGTGAGTGAGAGAAAAAAAATACTCCATCCAAGGTTAGGTTAAGTGTTAGTGTATCTTCAGGCTAAAGTGCCATAAAACGAAGAATGTCTTTATGTTCTATAAGTACTTAATGACCTGCTGCATCTCTTCACATGGTAACCTAGGGCATCATCATCATCATCACTGTGTATCATCATCACCATCACACCCACCATCTTCATCAAGTTCATCCTAAATAGTAGTAACAGCATCACAATCTTCACCATTATCATCAATCAACTGTGTCTTGTTTGCTGAAGTCTGTATTCTCAATTCCTGACTGTAAAACGAATTCTAGTCCTAAATAACCACAATAATGCTTGGCCAAAAACACTTTGTTCATTGCTGTGCAGGAATAAAGCAGCATTAACTGTGAGCAGGTCTTTCTTTATGCAAAATTATTTTCCTATGAAAGATGATAAACTGAATGGAATATCCTGCTACATGAACTAGATAGATGTTCACTGGCATCCTCTGGTGGAGAGAAGAAATAGCAGGAGAGGAAAGTGGGACAAGAGAGAATGGAGAGAGAGAGAGAAAGGAGAGAGAGAGAGAGAGGAGCGAGAGAGAGAAAGAGAGTTAGAGAGAGAGAGAGAGAGAGAGAGAGAGAGAGGAGAGAGAGTAGGAGAGGCAGAGAGGGAGAGAGAGAGAGAAAGAGGAGAGAGAGAGAGAGAGAAAGAGAGAAGAGAGAAAGAGAGAGAGAGAAAGAGAGCAGGAGGAGGGAGAGAGAGAGAGAGACGAGGCCACAAATAGAGCTGAGAGTAAAAGGGTGAAATAGAGAGTGAGTTGAGTGGATGAGTGAGAAATGTTGGGAATTAGATGCAAAGCAGAGATAAGATGTTGAAGAGAGAGGTTGAACAAGATCCTCCTGAGGAGAACAGTCAGTACACTGTCAGTGTTCAGTCACACACACACACACACACACACACACACACACACACACCACACACACCACACACACACACACACACACACACACACACACACACACACACACACACACACACACGGAGAGGGATATTCCAGAGGAGTGACTGTATCAGGTGTGTCTGTGAGTGTGTGTATGTATGAGTCAATTTTTACTATGCCCATGTGTCTGGTAGGAGCTGCAAATATGGGCACAGCTGGGTCATGTAGAATTCTTGTTGGAGTGAGGGCTTAGCAGGAAATCCATATGGGCATAGTAATTAGGGGGAGGGAGAGAGGGGTATATAAGGAAATTTAAAGGGAGTTTCAGGTACACAATATCAATGTCTACAGCTATAGAGTAAATTGTTACAGTTTGCTCTGAAGTCCATTATCATGTTATTTTATTTATTTATTTAGGTTCTGTATACCTGTGTAATAAATAAAAGATATAAACAATAAATAATTAGTAGAGCAAGAAACAGATGAAGGACAGGAGAAAAACAAGAGGGAAGAATAGAGAAAGAGACAGGGTATGGGATTTGAAGCCATGCTTGGCTAGCAATTGCCCCACACAGCAGATCAGAAGTCCATTTGATCACCTCCCATGATTAGAAATGACAGTAAACCCTGACCCTAGATCTGTGGTTGTTAAGGATATATGTGTCTGTGTGACATCCTTTATACTGTATATTAATTTCTAGTCAGAGTTATGTAATCCGGAGCATTAATTCAGAAACCAATGCTTAATCTGTCAAACTGGGCCAGCTAGCCCAGAGGGGGAGAGGGACCGTGAAAGAGACGAGAGCTGATTGTCTATTAGCACCTGTGAAGAATAACGCCAACTAATCTAAAATAGAGCGGCTCTCCAGTTGGGCTGGTCTGTGACTCACCGACAACTCTCCCCGTCAGAGGAACAAGGTAACCCCACAGAGAATTTACACACAAGAAGGAACTTTATTTCCAGAGGGCATATGATATGGACGTGGTTCGCATGTTGACGTTTATTGTCATGAATCTTGCGCTAGAGGCAGAACTGGGCGATTTCAGCTAGCTGGGCCAGCTGCAAAGTCAAAATGTAATGTTAATGTTAGCAGTGTGGTTAAGATTAGGGTTAGGTTTAAAATCAGATTTTATGACTGTGGCTGTGCCAGCTAGTGACCACTCTGCAGAACTGCCTCCAGAACAAGATTCATGACAATAACTGCCAACCTACAAAGAGTGATATGAATGAAAATACTATACATAATAAACATAGCATGGCAATGCATGGTTAACCAGATACGATAGTGGAAGAGCAATAATAATATGGACTGTATAAAGTGATAGTGGCATAAGCAAAGGGCTGTATAAGACAAAGCCCAACGACTATGAACAACAACACCGAGATTGTAACTGTACAAAGTAAATGCACAAGTTACAAAAGTAGCACCAACTGTCACGACTTCCGCCGAAGTTGGTCCCTCTCCTTGTTCTGGCGGCGTTCGGRGGTCGACGTCACCGGTTTTCTAGCCGCCACCGATCCACTTTTCATTTTCCCTTTGTTTTGTCTTCATTGTACACACCTGGTTTCCATTCCCATAATTATGTTCCTTATTTAACKCTCTGGTTCCCCCCATGGTTTTGTGCGTGTTTGTTCTGTGTTAAGCGGTCGCTTATATTTGTGAGCTGGTATATTTTCCCTGCGTGGAATATTTTGTTGTTTTGTTGAGTAAAGTRCGTTATTACTCATTCTCTGTGTCCTGCGCCTGACTCCGTCCCACCCGCTGCACATTGACTCTTAACACCAACTCACTTCTGTCCACTCACCCCATCACACATGTCCACTTGGAGAGAGACTGAGGCAGATCTGACCTGAGCAGGCAAGAGGACTATCAGGTGTCCAGCCCCCTACCAACCACCTGACCCCAGAAACCTATCAGTGGCCTGGTCACAGAGGTCACTGGAGTTTGGGGAGACAGTTTATGACCCACTAGTCTCTCTAGCCCTGTAAGGGGATTAAAAAAAAATATATAAAAAAAAATTCACCATTATTTAACCAGATAGGCTAGTTGAGAACAAGTTCTCGTTTACAACTGCGACCTGGCCAAGATAAAGCAAAGCAGTTCGACACAAACAACAACACAGTGTTACACAAGGAATAAACAAACATACAGTCAATAATACAGTAGAAAAAGGATATATACAGTGTGTGTAAACGAGGTAAGATAAGGGAGGTAAGGCAATAAATAGGCCATGGTGGCGAAGTAATTACAATATACCAATTAAACACTSGAGTGATAGATGTGCAGAAGATGAATGTGCAAGTAGAGATACTGGGGTGCAAAGGAGCAAGATAAATAAATACAGTATGGGGATGAGGTAGTTGGATGGGCTATTTACAGATGGACTATTGTTAGGAATTTTGTTAATAAATAGTTAAAACATATTCTAGCTAAAGATAAAACTATAAACAAATTGAACTCTGCATGCCTGGTGAAAAGAGATTTGTGTTGTGGGTTATAAAGTAAGCAGAAAGGGTCATTCAACTCTGGTTGAACTGACCCAACTTAGCCCTGAGATGTTTAGACAAGGCTGTGGGTCACTTTTTTAGGTCTTTCATTATCTTGAGTGTCTGCTTCCAAGTGGTAATCAATTATAGTGAGCCTTCAGGATAAATGATTATATGGTGTTTTCATGTGAGTGCCCTGGTGAGGTTAGAATGAACTTTTGAACCTGTTTTCTATTTGATTAGGACAATGAGACGCATTCTGTAACCTATGACGTCATATATTGTATATAAGTCTGTGTTTATGATCAAATGGAGCTTGCTCCGAGAATAAACACTATTATCTACTTTTAATATGACTGTATCCTATCTATTTTATGTTAATAAGTATCTTACAAATTCTTATAAATGACAGTTTGAATTTAATTAATGAGTATATTGTAGGAATCATTTAATTCCACTAACAACTATTTACAGGTGCAGTGATCTGTGAGCTGCTCTGACAGCTGGTGCTTAAAGCTAGTGAGGGAGATATGTCTCCAGCTTCAGTGATTTTTGCAATTCGTTCCAGTCATCGGCAGCAGAGAACTGGAAGGAAAGGRGGCCAAATCAGGAATTGGCTTTGGGGGTGACCATTGAGATAWACCTGCTGGAGTGCGTGCTTCGGGTGGGTGCTGCTACGGTGACCAGTGAGCTGAGATAAGGAGGGGCTTTACCTAGCAAAGACTTGTAGATGACCTGGAGCCAGTGGGTTTGGTGACAAATATGAAGCGAGGGCCAGCCAATGAGAGCGTACAGGTCGCAGTGGGGGGTAGTATATGGGGCTTTGGTGACAAAACGGATGGCACTGTGATAGACTGCATCCAATTTGTTGAGTAGAGTGTTGGAGGCTATTTTGTAGATGACATCGCCGAAGTCGAGGATTGGTAGGATGGTCAYTTTTAGGAGGGTATATTTGGCAGCATGAGTGAAGGATGCTTTGTTGCGAAATAGGAAGCCGATTCTAGATTTAATTTTGGATTGGAGATGCTTAATGTGAGTCTGGAAGGAGAGTTTACAGTCTAGCCAGACACCTAGGTATTTGTAGTTGTCCACATATTCTAAGTCAGAACCGTCCAGAGTAGTGATGCTGGACGGGCGGGTAGGTGCGGGCAGCGATCAGTTGAAGAGCATGAATTTAGTTTTACTTGCATTTAAAAGCAGTTGGAGGCCACGGAAGGAGAGTTGTATGGCATTGAAGCTCGTCTGGAGGTTAGTTAACACAGTGTCCAAAGAAGGGCCAGAAGTATACAGAATGGTGTCGTCAGAATGGTGTCGTCTGCGTAGAGGTGGATCAGAGAATCACCAGCAGCAAGAGCGACATCATTGATGTATACAGAGAAGAAAGTCGGCCCGAGAATTGAACCCTGTGGCACCCCCATAGAGACTGCCAGAGGTCCGGACAACAGGCCCTCCGATTTGACACACTGAACTCTGTCAGAGAAGTAGTTGGTGAACCAGGCGAGGCAGTCATTTGAGAAACCAAGGCTGTTGAGTCTGCCGTTAAGAATGTGGTGACTGACAGAGTCGAAAGCCTTGGCCAGGTCGATGAATACGGCTGCACAGTAATGTCTCTTATCGATGGTGGTTGTGATATCATTTAGAACCTTGAGCGTGGCTGAGGTGCACCCATGACCAGCTCTGAAACCAGATTGCATAGCGGAGAAGGTACGGTGGGATTCGAAATGGTCGGTAATCTGTTTGTTAACTTGGCTTTCGAAGAACTTAGAAAGGAAGGGTAGGATAGATATAGGTCTGTAGCAGTTGGGTCTAGAGTGTCTCCCCCTTTGAAGAGGGGGATGATCGCGGCAGCTTTCCAATCTTTGGGAATCTCAGACGATACGAAAGAGAGGTTGAACAGGCTAGTAATAGTAATAGGGGTTGCAACAATTTCAGCAGATKATTTTAGAAAGAGAGGGTCCAGATTGTCTAGCCCGACTAATTTGTAGGGGTCCAGATTTTGCAGCTCTTTCAGAACATCAGCTATCTGGATTTGGGTGAAGGAGAAATGGGGAGGCTTGGGCGAGTTGCTGTGGGGGGTGCATGGCAGTTGACCGGGGTAGGGGTAGCCAGGTGGAAAGCATGGCCAGCCGTATAAAAATGCTTATTGAAATTCTCAATTATAGTGGATTTATCGGTGGTGACAGAGTTTCCTAGCCTCAGTGCAGTGGGCAGCTGGGAGGAGGTGCTCTTATTCTCCATGGACTTTACAGTGTCCCAGAACTTTTTTGAGTTTGTGTTTCAGGATGCAAATTTCTGTTTGAAAAAGCTAGCCTTAGCTTTCCTAACTGCCTGTGTATATTGGTTCCTAACTTCCCTGAAAAGTTGCATATCACGGGGGCTATTCAATGCTAATGCAGCACGCCACAGGATGTTTTTGTGCTGGTCAAGGGCAGTCAGGGCTATTTCTGTTCCTGGTTCTACATTTTTGAATGGGGCATGCTATTTAAGATGGTGAGGAAGGCACTTTTACAGAATAACCAGGCATCCTCTATGGGTAGAGTGAGGTGTGAGATGGGATAACAGAGGAACAGGGCCACCGGCAGTGGGAATTGTCTAAGAGATTAGGGCTGATTATAAAGGCTTTATCAGGTTAAAAGTTGAATTGTTGGCCCCCGTGAAGAACAAAGCCAAAAAATCATATTCTCTAGACAGACAGGGCTCTTCATTGCAATGTTTTGTCTCTGGCCAGATCATCATCATAGGGCTCCCGAGTGGCGCAGCGGTCTAAGGCACTGCATCTCAGTGCTGGAGGCGTCACTACAGACCTTGGTTCGATCCTGTGCTGTATCACACCCGGCCCGTGATCYGGAGTCCCATAGGGCAGCGCACAATTYGCCSAGCGTTGTCCGGGTTAAGGGAAGGTTTGGCCGGGGTAGGCAGTCATTGTAAAATAAGAATTTGTTCTTAACTGACTTGCCTAGTTAAATAAAGGTTACATAAAAAAATCTTTGTAAATGCAAATTGGCTCTCAACAGACTAACTCGGTTGTATTATAAATAAGACACACCAGGACGATGAGAAAAACCTGAAATATTTAATAGTTAATATTCATTTCATCAACGCACAAATAATTAAATACGTGAACTATCAGTATTTGGGTTTTCCTACAAGACACAATCAGTCTGTGCAAAAAGTGCAATTTATAGAAACAGGCTAATGAAAGGTAGAGTGAAAGAGAAATGTACGAAAGAGATGAACAAAGACAGGACAGAGAAAATAAATGAGAAGGAACAGAGAGAAAAGGACAGTGACAGAGAAAGGGGGACAGAGGACAGTTGATACATTCTGATATGAGACAGTTATGAGTTGGGACTTCCTCCCATGGAGACCTCTTATCTCTGACAGAACTGTTACAGTCAGTAAAGTAAAAAGATCACTTATTTTTGGTATAATGACCACAGTCCAGCCATTTACTAGCAAMCAAACGGTAAGCATATCAGTTAGCTACCAGGGTTGGGCTCAATTCAAAGTAAACTACAATTCAATTATCGGGAAAAAAATTATTTTCAAGGACTTCTCAAACTGAAAAGAAGCAGCTATTTATTTCAATTTTACTTTAATACAAAATCACTTCCTGAACTGACTGTCTTCAATTAGAATTAAGACCAACCTTGCTACTGTAGCTAAAAATGGACTGACTCTAGCTAGCATGCTAATGATTGCATGGACTGGTAGCTAACATGACAAGTTACCAGCAACACACAGCAGACTGACTTGTTTTCATGCTAATGGATACGTGCAGTGACTAGCTAGCATGCTAACAGCTACGTGCAGCATCAAACAACATCCCAAGATGGAATACAATGTCCCTTTGTGTTTTGCTATTGTACAGGGTGTCTAGGCCTCTAGAGACCTAAAGGCACGCTAGTAGAAACAGAGGTCCTTAAGGTCATAGTCTGAAATCCACAGAATGAACATGAGGAATGTAAGAGAAGGTATACTGCATTAACATTACCGTAGCAATAATTGGCACTTGTGTTGAGTTCATGTGATTTCATTTTGGTGTTAAGGTCAGGGTTAGAGGTTAGATACACGGCAGGGCTTTAAGATTTCACTTTCACAATGTGCCTGCAAGGGCACAAAGCTCTCTCTCACCCCCCCCCCCTCTCCCTTTCTAACTCTGATATCACACTCTCCTTTTTTTCTCCCTCTTGTCTTTTTTTGTCTTACATTATTCTAAGGCCTTAGTATGTTTTCATAGAAACATCACGCAGAGTCTGAGCTGCGTTCTCCAGCCCTCACGGCGTCCCATAGTGTTAGTAAACAGTACAGAACAGTTACAGAGCAGAGCAGTCCGTTACATTCCAGTTAATCACTCCATTGTCCTCTCCTCCTCCTTTGTTTTCTTCTTTTTAATGTAAACTTGAAGGTGCTGTCTGCTTTTCAGACACACACTCCAGAGTGGAATGACCTCCAGACACTGGTAGAGTTCTCTGGTATAGAATGTGGAGTGTGTGTGTGTAAAGTCTCTGGTCTCGGTCTCAGGTCCAAACCTCCATGGGGACCATGGACTCCTTGGAGCCGATGGGAGGAAGTAGATTCTGCTCAGTTAGGAAGTCGAGCGGAAATTGGACCAGGAAGCCACGGATCTTCTTCAGCTCCTCATGAGCGCGTGCAGAATCCTCCCTCTCCAACCCCGGCTTGGCCAGGTAGCCTTCCAGTTCCAGAATGTTCCTGACATCACTGGAGGGAAGGCACCGGAACACCTGGGGGGAAAGAGGGAGAAGTTCAACTCTGTACTCTCTGTGATAGCAAAGCATATGTAGCATTATGACATAATAGTGACTTGGTTGGTTCTAATGTTGCATGTTAGTGTTTGTGTACCTTCTGGTAGATMGAGTGTTTTTGTGTGTCTGTTAGCTACCTTCTGATAGATAGTGGCGTTGCGAGCACAGGTGGTCATCCAAATCTCCTTGTAGAAGTGATCACTGAGAGGGTCAGACACGTCTATAGACAGATCAGTATGGGCCCCTAGGATAGTCCTGATGGAAGGCGGGAGAGAGGGATGGAGGGAGTGACGGGAGAGAGAAGGGGAAAAAGTCTCAGTATTAAAGAGAAGAGTTGATTCCTCAGTGAGGTCGTAAGTCAAAGCACTTGAAGGCTCACACACAGACACACACCTGAAGCACTCTAGACGTAGTGCCAGTGCATAGCGACCAGCCTGGTACTCCTGTCCATCCATCACCGCGGTAACGGTCTCCGAGTCTTCAACGATCACCGCCACCTCGCTGTCACGCTTCCCCAACATGCTGCGGTCGTTGATGTTGGCCGAACCTACAACACACACAGAGGAAGTGTTAGCTGTGTGTGGGTCCTTTGTGTCTGTCATTAGGACTTTCTTTAGCTCTTCTTTGACTATGAGTAAATGGATGGATGGATGCAGTAATAACACTGACCAGCAGATGGTAATGTAAAACTTAGGTTACAGACGTACATTAATCCAAACTTGCACACAGAAATCAAATACAATTTTATTGGTCACATACACATACAGTTGAAGTCGGAAGTTTACATACACCTTAGCCAAATACATTTAAACTCAGTTRTTCACAATTCATGACATTTAATCAGAGTTCAAATTTCCCGTCTTAGGATCACCACTTAATTTTGGGAATGTGAAATGTCAGAATAATAGTAGAGAGAATGATTTATTTCAGCTTTTATTTCTTTCATCACATTCCCAGTGGGTCAGAAGTTTACATACACTCAATTAGTATTTGGTATGCGTGGTAGTGTGCGTGTGTGTGCGGGTGTGTGGTGTGTGGTGTGTGTGTGTGTGTGTGTGTGTGTGGCCTCGTGTGTGTGTAGTGTTAACAAGGGTAACGGGAAGTTCATGACAGTTTCACATTTCTACCTCTTCACCAGAGTGGCGTCATACTGAACCAGTACAAACAGCCATAGTTTAACAACACCATTCAGTGCAAGAGTCGTCACTACAGTCCTTGGTTCGAAATCAGGCTTTATCACACCCGGCCGTGATTGGGAGTCCATAGGGCGGCGCACATGCCAAGCAATCGTCCGGCGTTTGGCCGGGGTAGGCCGTCATTGTAATAAGAATTTGTCCTTAACCGGACTTGCCTAGTTAATAAAGGTTAATTTATAAAAATAATAATTAATATAGCACACCCACCTAGCAGAACACAGACTACTTTTTGATTACATTAGACTGTCTCTTATGGTTTGCTTTTATTTATGGTTCTGTGTGTGTTTCAGTGGACTGGTTGTGTGTGTGTTTTGCAGTGGACTGGTTGTGTGTGTGTTTCAGTGGACTGGTTTGTATGTGGTGTGTTTCAGTGGACTCGTTGTGTGTGGGTGTTTCAGTGGACTGGTTGTGTGTGTGTGTTTCAGTGGACTGGTTGTGTGTGTGTGTTTCAGTGGACTGGTTGTGTGTGTGTGTTTCAGTGGTATGATGGTTGTGTGTGTGGTGGTTTCAGTGGAACTGGTTGTGTGTGTGTGTGGTGTGTTTCAGTGGACTCGGTGTTGTGTGTGTGTGTGTGTTTCAGTGGACTGGTTGTAGTGTGTGTGTGTGTGTAGCAGGTACTCAGTGGACTGCGCGTTTCAGGTACGTTCGACTCTTCGTTGTGCGTGTTTCTGGGATGGTACAACGTGTTTTCGCAGGAACATGAGTGTGGTCCGATCGCGTCGGCGCGCGGTGGAATCACGTGGACAGACAGGATTGCTTGAGTTTGAGAAGGGGGTTACAAGGGAGGAGCGTAGAAAGGGAGGTGTCTTGAGAAGATATTATGGCGAGGATGAATTCGATCTTTTGCGTTGGTCGGTTGAAATGTTGAAGTTCTTATTCGTTGTTGTTTCTTTTTAAATTATACGAAAAGTATGCTGCTCCTGTTACTACGATGTGTGTGTTCGGTCTCCTTTCGTCGTTTTCGGCTCTGTCGGCTGGTCTTGGCTCGTGTTTTTTTGGTGTGCGAGCGATCTGGTTAGGACTTAGGTTTCATTTCCCGCGTCATTCGTGTCAGATTTGGAAGAGGTGAGCCAAAAAACTACCTGTACGCTGCGTTTTCACTGTTGCCGTGTGGTGCGCTCTGTTGGTGTCTGCTTATTCCGTGTCGACGTCTGAGCTTCTAGTGTTCATTCCGGCTTTCATTCCCTGGGGTGCTTTTAGAATTACGTACACGTACGTTGGGTCTCCAGTGACGTTGTGAGTTTCTTTGAATGGTCGATTCTCAAAACTTTCATGGAGTTGTGAACAAATTCTCACAGAATGTATTACGAGATAGTTTCTCTTCCAATCTGACACGTGACAAGAGCTGATGATCACTAAGATTGGTTTTTTTTCCTGGACAGCAAGAAAGTATAAAAGAACTGGAGATTACAGGAGTGAGGGTTGGATTCATATTTGAGATTAAACGATCGAAGGAGAGCCTCCAGATCGTGTCGCAGAAACAAAATCGGTAATGATGATGAAACAGTAGTTAGAAAGCATGGGACTTAAATATAGTTGACATCACTTTAAAGAGATTAAATTTCTGATGTTCTATCTATCCTATTATTCGGAATTTCTGAGAGTGTTCTTGATATACTCCCTCCTCCCTCACTGTTATTATGAATGGATTGTTTGGGTCAATGACTTTTTTTTTTGGTAGTTCTCCTGTTTTGTCGTTTGTAGGGTCTTATCTAACTCCAGTCTCTATTGCAGATTGATTCTTGAACTGTATCCATGTTTCTTTTAGTCTAGTTTTCCGTTCTTTTGGGTCATTCTAAAATATAGGCTATGCCAAATATTATACAAATTGTCGAACTTCTCTGATGGTCCGTTCTGTTCATTCCTCTGAAGTCTCTGTCATGGAGGCACTAAGTTGGATATCGTGCTTTATTTAACTCGAGGAATATAATTGAGCTAGATTCTTCTGTCTCTTTTTCGTTTCTCTTGTGCTAGGTTGATTTCTGATTTCGATGACGGGCTTCGTGATGTGTTTTCCTTGTTCGGTCTTGTGTGACTCGCTACTTGTGGCTATCCACATTATCGTTCTTTCGCGTTTTGCTTTTGGTTTGTTCCCGTTGCTTAGTGACTACTATATGTCTCATGATTCTCTGTGTGGTACTCCTTTCATATTATCTCGTTTTTTTTGCTTTGTTGTTTTCTGTTCCTCTCGTTCGAGATTGACTATTAATGCGTAAGCGTATTTGTACTTTTTCTGTCTCGTTTTTGTGGTGTGTGGATGATATGTTTTTATTTTCTTATAGCTCAGTGGAAATCCGTCTGGGTAATATGATGGATTTGTCTTTGCTAGAGAGTTGGCTTATTGCATATCTGCGGGAAGTTGAGGGTGGTCTCTATCCAAGAGATTCTAGTTTAGACTGGTATATTTACACAGAAGGATTTCCGTTTCAGTTAGACTGGTATCAACTCAGAGAAGTTGCTTATATTGCATGTGCCATAGTGTTCGGGTGTGGGGTGGGTGTTGTTTTCGGTATCCTCGAGCCCGCTTAGTGAAAAAGACAGCCTGAGGGCATGAATAACGCTGGCAGTTAATTAAATCAACTCTATCAGATTTGGATAGATAATTTGACCTAACTAATGATCGTAAGCAGAATGGATAGATAACTACATTACACAGTGCCATGACAGCCCTTTATGTGAGAATAAATTAATACCACAAATTCATTGGTCTATCCCTCTTTCCTCTGAGAATGAAGTGGCAGCCAAATCAACTGGACGCTACAGAAGTTCAGTTGTATGTTGGTATGGAATGTCAGTAGACTCATCTGCTTGTTTTGTGGAGTTGTCGATGCATAGCTGAGTGGAGGAAGTCCAAAGTTAGTTCACTCTCGT
>NC_036854.1:32309761-32330222 GCF_002910315.2 Salvelinus sp. IW2-2015 | reverse complement strand
CTAGAGAGAAACTACTTGTGCGAAAAGTGCAAATCAATCCCAGAACAACAGCAAAGACCTTGTGAAGATGCTGGAGGAACGGGTACAAAAGTATCTATATCCACAGTTAAAACGAGTCCTATATCGACATAACTCTGAAGGCCACTCAGCAAGGATGAAAGCCCTAGCTGCCAAAACGCCATAAAAAAGCCAGATTACGGTTTGCAACTGCACATGGGACAAAAGATCGTACTTTTTGGAGAAATGTCCTCTGTCTGATGAAACAAAAATAAAACTGTTTGGCCATAATACCCATGTTATGTTTGGAGGAAAAAGGGGAGGCTTGCAAGCCGACGAACCCCATCCCAACCGTGAAGCACGGGGTGGCAGCATCATGTTGTGTGGTGCTTTCTGCTGCAGGAGGGACTGGTGCATTCACAAAATAGATGGCATCATAAGGAAGTAAAAGTATGTGGAATATATTAAAGCAACATCTCAAGACTCAGTCAGGAAGTTAAAGCTTGGTCGCAAATAGTTCTTCCAAATGGACAATGGACCCCAAGCATACTTCCAAAAGTTGTTGGCAAACATGGCTTAAATGACAACAAATCAAGGTATTGGAGTGGCCATCACAAAGCCCTGACCTCCATCCTATAGAACATTTGTGCAGAACCGAAAAAGCGTGTGTAGCAAGGAACAAACCTGACTCCGTTACACCACTCGTCAGAAGAATGGGCCAAATTTCACTCAACTTATTGTGGAAGCTTGTGGAAGGCTACCTGAAACTTGACCCAAGTTAAACAATTTAAAGGCAATGCCACGCACACACGCACACACATTACTTACTTTCTCTCTTCAGCTGAGATATGATGGAACAATCTCCTCTGTTCATGGTTCTACAGAGAGTGAGATAATGTTAACTCCAGTACCTGCCACTTCTAGATTGATGAGTCACAGGAACAGGGAGGGGTGTGTAGACAGCCTAGCCAGTGTGTGATGTAGTGTTTCCACAAGGATGCTAATTTGACCCATAAAGTCCATCTCCATGGGTGGAGTACACACACAGACACTTTACTGCTGTGGTTGTAAAGTGAAGGCAGGTCTTCTCAGTGTCTACTCTGTGTAAACAGAGGTAGATATAAACCCTTTAACTGGCCTCCCAAGMGCCATCCCAAGTCTCCTCTGGCCACAGCCTTCTGAATCCCCTTATATTACAGCAGAGATACATTACACAGACAGACATGTCTAATTTCATGGCGTGCCGCTCACACACCTGTAGTTGTAGTGCATGACAGCCTGAATGGCACTGCCTCCTCCGGTGTTGATGTCTCCTTCGAAGCCGGGCAACAAGGGGGTCACAACGTACACTCGGAACTTCTTACCCTCCCTAAAAGGACACACACACACACACACACAGTTTATTTCCCCCCGGAGAAAGATGTGACCTTAAACAGTGGGAACATCCTCAAGAAAGCTGCTGTTGCCAAACCTAACAGTTGCCATGTGGAGCTGGTTATTCTCAGTGAGTGTGTTTCTACTGTACGTGTCATTTCGTGTGTGTGTACATATGTGTGTGTACAGTACCAGTCAAAACAGCAGCTCATTCAAGGGTTTTTCTCTATTTRGACTATTTTATACATAYTAGTGAAGACATCAAAACTATGAAATAACACATGTAGTAACCAAAAAAACTTAAACAAATCAAAATATATTTTATATTTGAGATTCTTCAAAGTAGCCACCCTTTTCACTGATGACAGCTTTGCACACACTTGGCATTCTCTCAACCAGCTTCATGAGGTAGTCACCTGGAATGCATTTCAATTAACAGGTGTGCCTTCTTAAAAGTTKATTTGMGGAATTTCTTTCTTTCTTAATGCGTTTGAGCCAATCAGTTGTGCTGTGACATGGTAGGGGTGGTATACAGAATATAACCCTATTTGGTAAAAGACCAAGTCCATATTATGGCAAGAACAGCTCGAAACAAGCAAAGAGAAACGACAGTCCATCATTACCTTAAGACATGAAGGTCAGTCAATACACAAAATTTCAAGAAATTTGAAAGTTTCTTCAAGTGCAGTCGCAAAAACCATGAGCGCTATGAGTGAAACTGGCTCTCATGAGGACTGCCACAGGAAAGGAAGACCCAGAGTTACCTCTGCTGCAGAGATAAGTTCATTACAGTTACCAGCTTCAGAAATTGCAGCCCAAATAAATGCTCACAAGTTCAAGTAACAAACACATGTCAACAATCAACTGTTCAGCAGGAGACTGCGTGAATCAGCTTCATGGTCAATTTGCTGCACAGAAACCACTACTAAAGGACACCAATAATAAGAAGAGACTTGCTTGGGCCAAGAAACACAAGCAATGGACATTAGACCAGTGGAAATCTGTCCTTTGGTCTGATGAGTCCAAATTTGAGATTTTTGGTTCCAACCGCCATATCTTTGTGAGACGCAGAGTAGGTGAACGGATGATCTCGGCATGTGTGGTTCCCACCGTGAAGCAAGGAGGAGGTGGTGTGATGGTGCTTTGCTTAGAATGCAAGGCACACTTAACCAGCATGGCTACCACAACATTCTGCAGCGGTAGGCCATCCCATGTGGTTTGCGCTTAGTGGGACTATCATTTGTTTTTTTTAACAGGACAATGACCCAACACACATCCAGGCTATGTAAGGGCTATTTGACAAAGAAGGAGAGTGATGGAGTGCTGCATCAGATGACCTGGCCTCCACAATCAACCGACCTCAACACAATTGAGATGGTTTGGGATGTTGGACCACAGAGTGAAGGAAAAGCAGCCAACAAGTGCTCAGCATATGTGGGAACTCCTTAAAAAAAAGCATTCCAGGTGAAGCTGGTTGAGAGAATGCCAAGAGTGTGCAAAGCATTCATCAAGGCAAAGGGTGGGTACTTTGAAGAATCTCAAATATATTTTTATTTGTTTAATAGCTTTTTGGTTACTACATGATTCCATATGTGTTATGTCATAGTTTTGATGTCTTCACTATATTCTACAATGTTGAAAATATGAGTAGGTGTGTCCAAAGGTTTGACTGGTACTGTACATGTGTGCATGTTTGTGTGTGTGGAGAGGGGGGGGGTTACTTGTATGCTTGGATGATGCGTTCAGCGATGGCGTCTCCTATCTTGTTGAAGACATGTCTGTTATCAGTACAGCTGATGAAGAACTGGTTCTGAGAAACAGCAGGACATAGAAGCATGTTACACTACATAACGCCTATGTAGTGTTATGTAATGTACTGTATATGTACAACAGTACCTCTATGTAGATGTAGTGTTGGCTGTTCTTGATAGCGTGGACGTAGGCGTTGTGGATGGATTCTTCATGGTACTTTATACCAGCTGACCAGTCGGATGCTGAGCGCAGGATCTGACAGGGGACACAGACAGGAAGAGAGTGGAAATGTGCAGTTGGATATTCAAGCCATAAAACTTGTGTGTGTAGGATGGTGCGTGTGTTAGTGTGTGTTTACCTGTACTTTTGCAGGGATGCAGTTGGGGACTTGGTATCTGATCTCTCCTGCGGTAGTGTGAGACTTGGGCAGGAGGTACGGGTAGGAGAGAGAACGATACTTTGGCTTCATTATCTAGAGCCAGATAGAGAGACAGACAAAGAGGAAGTGAAAGAGGGGATGCCAGAAAGAGAGAGAAATGATCAATTACCAAAATGCTGTTCTTGTACAGAAATTGTGAAGGAGTCAGACATGTTACCTCTGAACCTTATTGACATCACTATGACCTGTGTCTGACCTTGCAGAAGTTCCAGCGCTGGATGAAGTGTCTGGCCACATCCCTGGCAGCCTTCCCATGAACCACGGAGGCGATGTCATGCCACGGCATCCTGGGGTGGGTGTGTCTGTCAATGAAGTCTGGTGAGACGGGATACAGTCATGTACAGGTAGGTGTGTGTTTATGACCAGGTTCAAGTGTGTGTTCAGGTGATGTGCTTACCGTCAAAGGGCTTGTCCAGTTGGATCCAGTCTTTGTATACGAAGTTGCAGTAGTCTTTCCCATGCCAGAACCTTGTATCTCCAACCAACTCTCCTACTCCTCCTATTCCTGTTTGCATGCTACGCACTGTCTCTAAAGGCCAGACACAGACACATAGAAGTTAAACATCAAGCGTATAGGTCCAGGAGGTTTTCCTGACTTTGATCTGACCAGGAAAACGTTTCCCTGCACCTCCCAAAACCAGCAGCAGGGGGCAGTGGAAATCAGAAGAGGAAAGGGAGATACCTAGTCAGTTGTACAACTGAATGACTTCAACAGGTAGCCTAGTGGTTAGAATGTTGGGCCAGTAACCGAAAGGTTGGTGGATCGAATCCCCGAGCTGACAWGGTATAAATCTGTCGTTCTGCCGCTGAGCAAGGCAGTTAACCCACTGTTCCCGGGGCGACAAAGACGTAAGGCGGCKCCCAACACCTCTCTGATTCAGAAGGATTGGGTTAAATGCGGAAGACACATTTCAGTTGAAATCAGAAGAGACTCCAAGAGAGAGAGGTTGGTTATTATAAGTAGTTAGTTTCAAGGTTTAAATTAGTTTTATAAGGATTTGTTTCCTCAATGCATTAAACAAACAGTGGACAGAAAGATAGTTGAGTCAAAATATTCCCCAAACGGACGGACGGACGGACGGACGGACGGACACACACACACACACACACACACACACAGAGAGAGAGAGAGAACACGCCCCACACCCAGACAGCCATGACACAGAGTTACAGTCCATCCTGTTTCAGACAGATAAGTCAGCTCATTTACCAGCAGCAGCGGTCGTGTGAGTCTAGCTACACAGTTGAGTACTATTGTGCCCAGATGAACATTCACAGTAGTAAAAACATAGTGATCTGAGGAAAACATCTGAACATTCCCAGGCATAACCACAACCAGAAGGTGTGTGTGTGCAAGCTGCAGTAAGCTGCCATTTTGAGGGATAATATGTCTGGGTGGGTCTTTGCCTCCTCCACATTCCTTGAAATTCTTCTGCCATAAAAACACACTGCAGAGGCCCTAGTCTGCATCATGGGGGATTCTTATTGACCTTGTACAAACAAAGTCTTGACATGAGCACACACTCTCATGCCACGCCAGGCCACGCCATGCCACACGGTGCAGAAAGACCTGGGGCCTCATTTATAAACATTGCCATACACACAAAATATGCCCCAAAACATGCGTGCACCAGTTTTCACGCAATATTTTGGTGCATGCTCAGTCTTTACAGATATTTCATATAAAATTTACACAACGGTTATAAATGAGGCCCCTGAGATATTTGCACTCTTTCAGAGAGACACACGTGATGAACACTGCAAAGCACACTGGMTGATGAGTTTAGCAGCGGGACAGTCGAAGCCCCGATCCCACAGCGCATRTTCCAATCAGAGACTCACTCACCAGCCTGTGCCAACCCAATGGGAGGGGCCAGTCTCAGCTCCACCCCTCTAGTAAGGATCAGATTGTGTTGGCTGTTGACGCTGTTCGTCCAACCTGGACACACAGACTYCCATTTAACCTCTGCAGACTATGGTCCTGTCCCTCTCTCTGCACCTGAAGTACATGGTCTCTAAATGCGTACTAGTGCGTGAATTTCTAATTCTGGGAGACTCCAGATCAAAATGGGGATAGCGAGCTAGTATTGTAGTACCAAAGATACTGGTAACTAACCAAAGATATCTCATTGGCGTTGTTTCCAATGGGAGCAAATTAAGCACAGTGGGAAGAACAAGCAAGGAGGTGGGCAGAGCCAAGCATGAGCTAGCGAGATCCTATTGGCGCGTTTTAGCATGTAGTTGCATATTTTCCTTCTCTGTGAATTCCGTGTGTGCAATAACTCAATTTGCCCTTTCACTTCTAAACAACGCATTTTTTTTAAAACTTTGGCAAATGGTCAAGTCTACAAATGTTAGTGCAATCTGTTCGTAACACATTCTAGTTTTGGGAACAGATAACTGCATCGAGATTAATCGATCTGAAAGTTAGCAGAATGTCCGCCAAGTTTCATCTAGCTCCATCTTCTCCCACAGCCCGCTGGACTTCCTCTCATCACCATATTTGGTGGTGAGTGAAAGTTCCAAACGGATGCTTCAGATCTGATTCTTCTATCTACATAATGCTAGCGTGAACTGAGTAGTTTGCTATGCTAACATTGGTATTGTTTACCAAGTGATAAGCAGAGCACCAGCATCAATGTAGCATTGTGTTGAGTAGTTAGTAGAGAAGAGTTAGTGATGTTAAACATTCAAAACAGTTAGGCACGACGGTTAGATACACAAAGCAGCAAATGACTCAGTAAAATACAACAATTTGGGCAACATTTAGCTTCTGCATGTGTTTATGACATGTGCATGTACGGACTCACTCTCTTCTGAGCTATCCACACTGCTAACAGAGTCGGCGTGGGCCAGTCCATGTTTCTGCAGGTGTCTCTTCATACTGAACCCTGTCCTCCTGATTCTCCCCAGCCCCTTCAACTTGGGCTGGTCCCCTGAGTCCACTACCAGGGAAGCAGCACCCTTCCCATTGCTAGGGGCAGAACTACTTGTCAATGCGGTGGCCATCTTGAAGGAGGAACCCTCAGCCTGTGGAGACAGGAGGCAGGAGACAGAAAGACAGAGCGAGAGGAAAGTTGGTGTGGATGTCTGATCCTCACATGCTCTATGTTGGCTAGTGATCATGTGACACTCAGACTGTGTGTGTGTGTGGTTGTGTGTCTGACCTGCTCCAGGGCTACAGAGCGTGTCACACTCCCCACGTCCGTCAGACGGTGCTCTCTGTCATCCCAGCGACCGTACGCCAGGTCGATCCCACCCACGAAGGCCACTGATTGGTCGATGATGATGATCTTCTCGTGATGCGCCCACAGGTATACAGAGGAGGAGACATGGTCCGGATGACGCATCACCTACAGAAGAAACACATACACACTTTTACTACATAAAAGGATACCTCTATACCAGTGGAGGCTACTGAGGGGAGGACGGCTCATAATAATGGCTGGAATGGAGTGAATGGAATGGCATCAAAAACACATGGAACCCATGTGTTTGATGTATTTGATACCATTCCATCTATTCCGCTCCAGACATTCCGCTACCACAAGCCCGTCCTCCCCAATTAAGGTGCCACCAACCTCCTATGCTCTATAAACACACTGTAAACACATTTCACACACACACATTTCACACACACACACACACACACATTTCACACACACACACACACACACACACACACACACACCTACCTTGACATTGGGGTGGAGGTGCATTAGTGTTCTCTTGCTGTATTCACTGTTGATGCCCAGAGCTAGCTCTACCTCCTTATACAGCATCACAAAGATACGCACTCCCTGTTGCTATAGGGACAGAAAGACAGAGACACTGTTACTAATCACCACATAATCAAATCATTTAATCAATGATAAGATCCACACTAAGGCAGTTTGAGGGGTGCGAATGGACCAATGAGACAGCATTTTGTTGCTCACCGCTTTGCGTCTCAGGATGCAGTCAAGGCGCCAGCGGTTTCCCTCGACAACCGGTCTCTTCATAAAGATCTCAGGGCTCAGCCTGAAAACACACACATACAATCAAATGTATTTTATAAAGCCKTTTTTACCTCAGCCGATGTCAAAGTGCTATAATGAAACCCAGCCTAAAACCCCAAACAGCAAGCATTGCAGATGTAGAAGCATGGTGGCTAGGAAAAACTCCCTAGAATGGCAGGAATCTAGGAAGGAACCTAGAGAGGAACCAGGCTCTGAGGGTAAACAAATGTGAGATGTCCACACACTGGCGGCTGACAGCTGTGTGGGGTGGGTGTAACAGTATTCCAGGTCTCTGATTGTAACCCATCTGTTTGACCACAGTCTGCCTTGGAGGTGTGACCGCTCTGTGCTCTCCATATGCAGACGCACACACACACTGTAAACAACCCACACGTACCACCAGTCAGTGATGAAGATCTCTTCTTCAGCCTCCTCCAGAGCGTCGGCCACGTCGGCCATGTAGGTCTTCCCATTCACATACCTATAAAACAGAGTTATATTATAGTCACACACTTAAAACACAGTGCGGTCTCTCTTTCATACACACACTCACTCTCTCTCTCGGGTACAGACACACAAACTTTCCCACGCACGCAAGCATACACCCACCAGAGACTTTCACTGTTGCACACACCCCCTCCATGTCTCACACAGACAGTATAGTGTTGCCACAGCAGGTGACAGGTGATGAGAAGCCCAGTGTCACTTTCCCTCTCTTTGTGTCAGGTTACTCCAGTGAGACAGATACCTTTAAGGGCTGTAACTGGGCCAAACTGTACCTGGGCCAAAGTGTACCTGGGATTACCTGGGATAACCCACCTGCCACACTAGCTGGCCTTTATGCTCTACTGGGACTTTGGTGTGTACAGTAAATGTGTCTTGAAAAAATACATTCCCAGAGTAATTTCTCATTTTAAATATATATTCTGCATTGTTCTCACTTAATGTTCAGACTGGGGTGTTGTTTAACTCTGACTGTATTAAACGTGTCGTGGTTTAATGATTGTGGTGTAGCCGTGGATACCATTTGGCTGGGATGTTGTGCTCCTGTCGGGCGAAGGAACCGAAGCGGTGGTCGGTCAGGAAGGCAGAGCCATGTTTCTGGACGAAGCCCTCGATGGCCTGACCCCACCACCTGGCATGTCTGTAGCTGCTGCATTTCAACACCAGGGCCCTGCAGAATATACACACACACAAAAACACTGATTGTGTAAACTCCTTTTTACTCAATGATTGTCTGAATAATTTCTGTAGATTTCCGTTTTTTTAATACTCTTTGGTAAGGTAGCAACCTATGTTTTTTTTATTTTTACAACCAGCATCTTACTCAAACCCACCCACCTGGAAAGGCTATCAATCCGTACTCCGTGTCTGGTCTCTGTGTCTTTGGAGTCCATTTTGATGCAGAACTCTTTATCCACCAGGAGAACAAAGGCAATGGCTCCCGAGTCTGGCTTCATGTAGAGGAGGAACGAATCCTTCACCACCAACCAGCTAGACAGACACTAGAGTTTATTACTAAAGCACAGCTCAGCAGTATCAGCTGGAGCAGTAAGAGGAGGATAGAATCATTCTCAGACTTTGATATTTCATCTATTATTCAGGGTACTGACCGTTTGGATCAGCGGTAGCACATCTTGATATTTAAACTATTACTCAGGATACTGGACCTGTTTGACAGCGTACACATCTTGGATAATTTATAACTATTACTTCAATACTGACGTTTACCAGGCGGTAGCACCATTAAATATTTCATCTATTTATTCAGAGGTACTGACCGTGTTGACCAGCGTAACACATCTTATATTTCATCTATTATTCCAGATACTGGACCATTTTGACCAGCGGTAGCACATCTTGGATATTTCATCTATTACTCCAGGATACTGACCGTTTGGATTAGCGGTAGCACATCTTGGAAATTTCATCTATTATTCAGGGTATGACCGTTTGGACGAGCGGTAGCAATCTTGGATATTTCATCTATTATTCAGGGGGTAACTGACCAGTTTAGGACCAGCCGGTAGCACATCTTGATATTTCATCCTATTATCAGGATACTGAATTTTGGACCGCGGTAGCACATCTTGATATTTCATCTATTATTCAGGGTACTGACCGTTTGGACCAGCCGTAGCACATCTTGATATTTCATCTATTATTCAGGGTACTACGCAGTTTGGACGCAGCGGTAGCACATCTTGATATTTCATCTATTATTCAGGATACTGAATCGTTTGGACCAGCTGGTAGCACATCTTGATATTTCATCTATTATTCAGGGTACTGACCGTTTGGACCAGCGGTAGCACATCTTGATATTCAATCTATTACTCCAGGATACTGACCGTTTGACCAGCGTAGCACATCTTGATATTCATCTATTATCAGGGTACGACCGTTGGACAGCTGTAGCAACATCTTGATATTCATCTATTATTCAGGTACTGACCGTTTTGGCCAGCGGTACACACTTGAATTTCATCTATACTCAGGAACTGACCGTGGACCAGCGTAGCATCATCTTGATATTTCATCTATTATTCAGGGTACTGACCGTTTGGACCAGCGGTAGCACATCTTGATATTTATCTATTACTCTACTCAGGATACTGACCGTTTGGACCAGCGGTAGCACATCTTGATAATTTCATTATTATTCAGGATACTGACCGTTTGGACCAGCGGTAGCACATCTTGATATTCTATTCTACTTACAGGTACTGAACTTGACCAGTCGGTAGCTATCTTGATATTTACTATTACTCAGGTACTGACCGTTGGAGCCACGGTAACCTCTTGCTTATGACCACACAGCATTAAGTCTGGATACGATACCACCTGACCGCTTGTACCATCCCTTCTCTGGGAAAGAAGAGAAAAAGTAGAAGACTCTCTTCCTGAGTGAAGTATATGTGGTGATGATAGTTAGTACATAGATAGTGTAGAGTTACTCACAAAGCCTTTAGGTCCACGAGATCATGGATGAAAGGATAGCTGGCTGACATCTATAAACTCCATCTGAGAGAAACAAGAACCAATTCAAAGTTGGACATATCTCGTAGCGTGGACATCTCCAGCTGTGTGTATGTGTCTCACCGTAGCATGGTAGTTCTGACATAGACAATCTTCAGCAGTGTGTGTAATGTGTCTCACCGTAGCATGGAGTTTCTGTACATAGACATCTCCAGCAGTGTGTGTATGTGTCTCACCGTAGCATGGTAGTTTCTGTACATAGACATCTCCAGCAGTGTGTGTATGTGTCTCACCGTAGCATGGTAGTTTCTGTACATAGACATCTTCAGCAGTGGTGTGTATGTGTCTCACCGTCCATGGTAGTTTCTGTACATAGACATCTTCAGCAGTGTGTGTATGTGTCTCACCGTAGCATGGTAGTTCTGTACATAGACATCTTCAGCAGTGTGTGTATGTGTCTCACCGTAGCATGGTAGTTTCTGTACATAGACATCTTCAGCAGTGTGTGTATGTTCTCACCGTAGCATGGTAGTTTCTGTACATAGACATCTTCAGCAGTGTGTGTATGTGTCTCACCGTAGCATGGTAGTTTCTGTACATAGACATCTTCAGCAGCTTGTTCAGGTAGTCCTCCAATGCTTTCTGTAACCAATAAAGACATACCGTTTTAGGAAGATAGAGCAGGTGATAACAGGTGATTGGACAAATGTGTTTGCCGAATGGCGTACCCTCCTGCTGGACACCTGTTCCTCACGGGCCAGCTCATCCCGCTCCCCCGTGGCAGAGTGGGCATGGCCCTGACCTCTGACCTCCGAACACTATGCCTTCTCACTGTGTGGCTGGAAGAGAGAGAAAGGATGGAGCGAGAAATAGGAGAGGAGAGAGGGAGTCAATAGGAAATTGTTAGTGCTTTTCATTTCAACATCTTTGATAGTACCTGTGTGTGTTGTATTTTTGGTTTTACTATCCTTGTGGGGACCAGAAGTCCTCACAAGGACAGTAAAAAGAAGGAACACTTGGACAAGTGGGAACATTTCGCTAGTCCCAGGGAAAAAGGCTATTTTAGGCTTAGGGGTTAGGTTTAGAGTTCCAATTAGAGTTAGGATTAGGGGTTAGTAAAAATTTGATTTTAAAAATGGGAATCAATTTTTTGGTCCCCACAAGGATAGTAGAATAGAAAGAAAGAAGAAAGAAAGAAAGAAAGAAAGAAAGAAAGAAGAAAGAAAGAAGAAAGAAAGAAAAAAGAAAGAAAGAAAGAAAGAAAGAAAGAAAAAGAAAGAAAGAAAGAAAGAAAAGAAAGAAAGAAGAAAGAAAGAAAGAAAGAAAGAAAGAAAGAAAAGAAAGAAAGAAGAAAGAAAGAAAGAAGAAAGAAAGTAAAGTAAGTAAGTAAGTAAGTAAGTAAAGTAAGTAAGTAAGTAAGTAAGTAAGTAAGTAAGTAAGTAAGTAAGTAAGAAGTAAGTAAGTAAGTAAGTAAGTAAGTAAGTAAGTAAGTAAGTAAGTAAGTAAGTAAGTAAGTAAGTTAGTAAGTAAGTAATAAGTAAGTAAGTAAGTAAGTAAGTAAGTAAGTAAGTAAGTAAGTAGATAAGTAAGTAAGTAAGTAAGTAAGTAAGTAAGTAAGTAAGATAAGTAAGTAAGTAAGTAAGTAAGTATAAAAGTAAGTAAGTAAGTAAGTAATAAGTAAGTAAGTAAGTAAGTAAGTAAGTAAGTAAGTAAGTAGTAAGTAAGTAAGTAAGTAGTAAGTAAGTAAGTAAGTAAGTAAGTAAGTAAGTAAGAGTAGTAGTAGTAGGTAGGTAGTGGTAGGTAGGTAGGTAGTAGTAGTAGGTGGGTAGGTAGGTAGGTAGGTAGGTAGTTAGGTAGGTAGGTAGGTAGGTAGTAGGTAGGTAGGTAGGTAGGTAGGTAGGTAGGTAGGTAGTGTGTTGTGTTGTGTACCTGCGGGAGGGTAGTGGTAT
Organism: Salvelinus sp. IW2-2015; assembly: GCF_002910315.2. NCBI lineage: Eukaryota > Metazoa > Chordata > Actinopteri > Salmoniformes > Salmonidae > Salvelinus > Salvelinus sp. IW2-2015. The sequence goes on along the minus strand of NC_036854.1, from coordinate 32,317,734 downwards.
TCTCATGAAAGTCTTGTATCGGAGCAGTTCTCTGTGGAGGTCCATGAAGTGTTCTTCCTTCCCTCTGACCACCCAGCTGAACTCTCCATGTCTCATTTCAATCTTAAATACCGCAGGCAGACTCTACAGACAGGAAAAATATAAAGGGTATGGCTGAGTGAGTGTCTGTGTGTGTGTGTTTGTGGTGCTTTGCTGAGGTATGTGCGTGTGTACCTTGTTGACACTGCGCTGTGAGGTGATATTGAAGCGGTCCTGTGCAGAGGTGAATCTCTCCACTTCTAGTATCTTAGCGGTGATGGGAGAGGAGAGAAACACCTTGGCCTCCGCCTCCTTAAACCCCACAGTATTGTAGACAGACGCAAAGCCCCGACGCTCCTCTGGGGGAACACACACACATCAGAAACTACACACACACACACATCAGAAACTACACACACACATCAGAAACTACACACACACACATCAGAAACTACACACACATCAGAAACTACACACACTTCTCTAAGACATAACATTCCTCACTGTCAGCCAACACCTTGAGCAAAACTTACCTGCCCACACTACACACACTTTGTTGCTCATGAATATGTTATAAATAGTTAGATAGGTAAAACTGTCTTCTTATAAACTAATCCATCAATCAATGAATAAAACATTTGCACACACACTCACATGTGCACACACACACCCTACCTGGGAGTTTAAAGTCTGTAGTGTCATATTCCCCGTCTCCTAGGTACAACTCACGAGTGTCCAAATTCTCCATGATTTCACTCATATCCGTAGCAACCAGGTGCAACGTGCTATTGGTAGGCTCAGATTGGCGCAGCATGGTTATTGGCTAGCACGGTCGGCGCCCAGGGCTCACCTGGTGAACAGGCAGAGGGGGAGGGGGGAGGGAGATAGGGAGAGACAGAGACCAGGTAGACAACATGACGTCAATGACAATGGAAGCAACGTCAATGGAATCTGACTGCAACCTTAGTGTTACTGTTACCCCCCATGGCAGTAGGTTGTGTGTGTGTGTAAATATGCAGATAAAGGCTGGTAAGAGTGTTTGAATGGGAACTGGTGAATAGCAGCACATCAGGAATGGCCTGTAGTAGCAGGCTAAAGACAACGAGAAGAGGAGGAAACACATTGGAATTCACACGCTGTTGCCATAGGCTGTCTTCTCTGTAAGCCACGGCTTATTGCTAAAATATAACAGGCTGCTTCCGCTCTCCTTAAAGTCCAACTGAACCAAAAAATAAACTTCTCCTTTTGAAAATTGCATATGTGGCATCGTAAAAAAATATTATAGTGTCAAAATTGACTAAAGTGTAAATAGGATAATTTTGACCATAAAGTCACAACAGAGATTTGCGAGATGATTAGGAAAATATGGTATGTCACGGAATGAAGGCAACAGAACAGTTTTCCCTGGATTGCGTTTATTTAAATCCTGTCCACATGCCCACAGCTGGCAGCACCCAAGTAATCATCAATTCAGAGCGCAGCTGTACACGACCCGATCGTACTGACCAGGGATATCCCCATGGGGCTAGTTAGGGCCCATCAGTAAATTACACAATGTACATGGGACAATATTTTACACGGGGGCCCCTCAGGGGTGCGTGCTTAGTCCCGTCCTATACTCCCTGTTCACCCACGACCGCGTGGCCGTGCACGACTCCAACACCATCATTAAGTTTGCTGACAACATGATGGTGGAAGGCCTGATCACCGACAACGATGAGACAGCCTATAGGGAGGAGGTCAGAGACCTGGAAGTGTGGTGCCAGGACAACAACCTCTCCCTCAACYTCAGCAAGACAAAGGAGCTGAACATGGACTACAGGAAAAGGAGGGCAGAACATGGCCCCATCCACATCGTCAGGGCCGTAGTGGAGCAGGTCGAGAGCTTCAAGTTCCTCAGTGTCCACATCACTAAGGAATGATCATAATCCACACACACCAAGACAGTCGTGAAGAAGACACGACAACGCCTCTTCCCACTCAGGAGGCTGAAKAGATTTGGAATGGGCCCTCAGATCCTCAAAAAGGTATACAGCTGCACCATTAAGAGCATCTTGACTGGCTACAACACCGCTTGGTATGGCAACGGCTTGGCATCAGACCGCAAGGAGCTCAATTACCTCGTACCCATGCACATCGACTCGGTACTGGTACTAAGTGTATATAGCCCAGTTTACATTACTTATTGTGTATTTATTACTCCTGTTATTTTTTTCTCTCTGCATTGTTGGGAAGGACCCGTAAGTAAGCATTTCACTGTTAGTCAATGTAACAGATTAGCTTCCGTCCCTCTCCTCGCCCCTACCTGGGCTCAAACCAGGGACCCTTTGCACACATCGACAACAGCCACCCTCGAAACATCGTTACCCATCGCTCCACAAAAGCCGCAGCCCTTGCAGAGCAAGGGGAACAACGACTTCAAGGTCTCAGAGCGAGTGACGTCACCGATTGAAACGCTATTAGCGCGCATCCCGCTAGCCATTTCACACTGGTTACATCTACACCTGTTGTTTATGAAGCATCTGACAAACACAATTTGATTTGAGATCCGCATAAGGTGAAACAGTCACCCCAGGTGCATTTGTTTTTATTTTGTTTAGGAAATGGAGCATCTTTGTTATAAAATCACTCTGCTGTTCAATTGCGCGTTCACTGATGTCTGATGGGAAAAAAACAATGTTCTTGGTTTGAAGTAAAGTCTTTGTTGTAATATTGCAAATGGACTTGGCAGTTTCACAGCTACGGATTCCAGCTTTATTTAAAGATAAAGTTAATTATATCTCTCTACATCCCTTTCTCCCTCTCTGGTCACAGAGCAGACACTAAACAGAGAGAAACAGGACAAAGGTGGAGGTATGACACAGCAGTGTGATGTTTAATCCAGCATTATTTGTGTGTGTTCTTTAAAAACCTAAACAGCAGATTCAAATAATCTAAAACTGGTCAGACATGCGCTCCTGAACACGTTTATGACTATCTGAGAGTAAGTGTGTGTTGACAGAAACATTGAGGCAGGTGAGCTGCTCAGACGTGGTGAAACAAGTGAGAGATTAGAGAGATGGCTCCAAACAGACTGACCCAGAAAAAGAGCATGGCAAGATCAGCAACCTGGTGTCCTACTAACAGAGCTGCAGTGTGTGTGTGTGTGTGTGTGTGTGTGTGTGTGTGTGTGTGTGTGTGTGTGTGTGTGTGTGTGTGTGTGTGTGTGTGGTGCATGCTTGCATGTACAAGCATGTGTGTGAGTGTGGGTGCGCCCTCCTGGCAAGGTCTTCCCTTTATCATGGCATTAATTTCCTAAAATGGTTCCTGGAAGAGAGTCTACACACACTTCCATTCACTCCCCTGCTTTCACTCATTCACCCTCTGCTTTCACTCATTCACTCCCTCTGCTTTCACTCATTCACTCCCTCTGCTTTCACTCATTCACTCCCTCTGCTTTCACTCATTCACTCCGTATGGAAATAACGCTCACTTCATGCAAATACTCATGCTTCCGTTACCTGCATGTACCGTACTGTATTACCCTACACACACACACTTTCATTTAGGTATTAAAAACATACACACACTGTGCTCTATAAATGTTGTTTTCTGTAAATAAGGACACAACAGCAGGAAAGCCACCTACAACTAATACCATACCTCCTAAACACACACACACCTCTGGACATATGTCTGTGTGTCTTTATGAACTTGCAGAATTGTTTTAGAAAGTAAAAGAGAAATTCCCCCAACTCTTCATTTTAAAAAAGAAAGTATTTCTTTCTCTATTGAGAGAGAGAAGTGTGAGGTGTGTGCAGCTGCGATATTCACAGTGACAAACATTTAACAATGGTTCCGGTTAGACCGGTGCTGCAGGGAGTAGCCACTGAGAAAGGAGGAAGATTAGGAGGAGAGAAAGGAGGGTGGCAAATGAAAGATACAAAATTCAAATAAAGTTCATATATCTGACAAAGAAACAAGGGCTAGTAGTCTACTGTGGGTCAATAGGAGTTGACTGATACAGTTTCTTATGAAATTGTGTTGCATGCTTGAGTCCAAGGGACAACACTAGATGTACAGCAGGCACTCACTCTAATTGGGGGAGGCCAAGGCCGATGACCTCCCACCAACCACCACTCTGGATCTCTCACCAGCCAGGTGGCAGCATGCAGAGTTCGCTCACAAACACGCTCAGACAAAGTAATGCAAGACACACACACACACACACACACACACACACACACACACACAGCAACTTCAATTATAAAAGAAAGCCAACAGTAACAAAACACACCTTTTCCTGAGCTATGAAAAGACAGACAGAGAGAGAGAAAGATGAATAGAAAGAGACAGAGTCAGACACACACAGTGACAGTGTTTCACTGACCTGTACCCACTCGGGGTGTGGGAACCCCATGATTTCCGAGCCTGTCCTATTCTCTCACGTCAGATAACACACACACACACTCTCTCTCTCTCTCTCTGTTGGAAGACGGCAGATCTAACTGTACTCTAGCTGCGAGTTGGAGTGAATGTGAGAGAAGGAATAGAGGGAGGGAGGATGAGGTGGGGCCTAGGGTAGAACTATTGGACAAAGACATGTCAATCACTGACAGACGTCCAATGGGGAGCTGGGGGTGAGATTCATTTCTGGGATCTCCTATCCCTGGGAACCGTCTACACACCACCCACGTGTAAGTGTGTGTATGTGCCTTTGTGGTATTGACAATGGAATCCATCCTAGCCTTAGCTCACAAGATCAGGTGACTCATTGATGAGTTTCCAAAGACGTCCGAATGAGTGATGGGGGGGGTCAATAGAGTTACTATAGCAATATTCTTTTTGGACGATATTATATCAATATTTGACTCCAAGTATCAATTTGTAAAGAAATAAAAATATATATATACACTACCGTTCAAAAGTTTGGGGTCACTTAGAAATGTCCTTGTTTTTGAAAGAAGAGCGCATTTTTTGTCCATTAAAATAACATGAAATTGATCAGAAATACAGTGGAGACATTGTTAATGTTGTAAATGACTATCGTAGCTGGAAACGGCTGACTTTTAATGGAATATCTACATAGGCGTACAGAGGCCCATTATCAGCAACCATCACCCCTGTCTTCCAATGGCACGTTGGGTTAGCTAATCCAAGTTTATCGTTTTAAAAGGCTAATTGATCATTAGAAAACCCTTTTGCAATTATGTTCGCACAGCTGAAAACTGTTGTCCTGATTAAAGAAGCAATAAAACTGGCCTTCTTTAGACTAGTTGAGTATCTGGAGCGTCAGCATTTGTGGGTTCGATTACAGGCTCAAAATGGCCAGAAACAAAGAACTTTCTTCTGAAACTCGTCAGTCTATTCTTGTTTTGAGAAATGAAGGCTATGCCATGCGAGAAATTGCCAAGAAACTGAAGATCTCATACAACGCTGTGTACTACTCCCTTCACAGAACAGCGCAAACTGGCTCTAACCAGAATAGAAAGAGGAGTGGGAGGCCCCGGTGCACAACTGAGAGGACAAGTACATTAGAGTGTCTAGTTTGAGAAACAGACGCCTCACAAGTCCTCAACTAGCAGCTTCATTAAATAGTACCCGCAAAACACCAGTCTCAACGCCAACAGTGAAGAGGCGACTCCGGGATGCTGGCTTTCTAGGCAGAGTTCCTCTGTCCAGTGTCTGTGTTCTTTTGCAGTTTTAAAGCTAATTTCCTGCAAATCTACATATTTTGCCCAGGGCCGTGTGTTATGATACCTGAGTGACTCAACAAAATCAATGTAGGCCCCCTGGGGGGTAGAGTAGATCTTGCAATGATAATTACAAGATTTAGATAGCTGGTTAGCCTAATTTACCCATCTAGCTAACATGGCTAGTAGTTGATCAACTGGACATTTCTGACAGGTTATAAATATCTCTCAAAGCAAGGTCTGTCAGTGAATGACAGTACCCTACCACATTTCAAAATGTAACCATGTGTATTCTACTATTACAACTCTCAACAGCAGTAAGCTCAAATCCCAAATCCCGACAGAATATTTGTTTTACATATAGGCAACATCCGCCAGTTGAGTATGGCTGGTCAATGCTGGTCATTGATCAGGTTAGTCACCTGATCTGGTTGGTCATTGACGCGGTGTGAAGCGGCCACGCTTCACACCGCGTGGCCGCTGCTACTCTAATTTGGTGGTCCCAGCGCGCACGACCCACGTGGAGTTCCAGGTCTCCGGCAGCCTCTGGAACTGCCGATCTGCGGCCAACAAGGCAGAGTTCATCTCAGCCTATGCTTCCCTCCAGTCCCTCGACTTCTTGGCACTGACGGAAACATGGATTACCACTGATAACACTGCTACTCCTACTGCTCTCTCCTCGTCTGCCCACGTGTTCTCGCACACCCCGAGAGCTTCTGGTCAGCGGGGTGGTGGCACTGGGATCCTCATCTCTCCCAAGTGGACATTCTCTGGGACACCCTTGACCCTAACTGCTACAGACCTATATCTATCCTACCCTGCCTTTCTAAGTCTTCGAAAGCCAAGTCACAAACGATTACGACCATTTCGAATCACACCACACCTTCTCCGCTATGCAATCTGGTTTCAGAGCTGGTCATGGGTGCACCTCAGCCACGCTCAAGGTCATAAACGATATCGTAACCGCCATCGATAGGAAACAATACTGTGCAGCCGTATTCATTGACCTGGCCAGGCTTTTGACTCTGTCAATCACCACATCCTCATTGGCAGACTCGACAGCCTTGGTTTCTCTAATGATTGCCTCGCCTGGTTCACCAACTACTTCTCTGATCGAGTTCAGTGTGTCAAATCGGAGGGTCTGTTGTCCGGGCCTCTGGCAGTCTCTATGGGGGTGCCACAGGGTTCAATTCTTGGACCGACTCTCTTCTCTGTTTACATCAATGATGTCGCTCTTGCTGCTGGTGATTCTCTGATCCACCTCTACGCAGACGACACTATTCTGTATACTTCTGGCCCTTCTTTTGACACTGTGTTAACACCCTCCAGGCGAGCTTCAATGCCATACAACTCTCCTTCCGTGGCCTCCAACTGCTCTTAAATACAAGTAAACACAAATGCATGCTCTTCAACCGATCGCTGCCTGCTCCTGCCCGCCTGTCCAACATCACTACTTTGGACGGCTTCTGACTTAGAATATGTGGACAACTACAAATACCTAGGTGTCTGGTTAGACTGTAAACTCTCCTTCCAGACCCACATCAAACATCTCAATCCAAAGTCAAATCTAGAATTGGCTTCCTATTCCGCAACAAAGCATCCTTTACTCATGCTGCCAAACATACCCTTGTAAAACTGACCATCCTACCAATCCTCGACTTCGGTGATGTCATTTACAAAATAGCCTCCAAAACCCTACTCAATAAATTGGATGCAGTCTATCACAGTGCCATCCGTTTTGTCACCAAAGCCCCATAACTACCCACCACTGCGACCTGTACACTCTCGTTGGCTGGCCCTCGCTTCATACTCGTCGCCAAACCCACTGGTTCCAGGTCATCTACAAGACCCTGCTAGGTAAAGTCCCCCCTTATCTCAGCTCGCTGGTCACCATAGCAGCACCTACCTGTACACGCGCTCCAGCAGGTATATCTCTCTAGTCACCCCCAAAACAATTCTTCCTTTGGACGCCTCTCCTTCAGTTCTCTGCTGCCAATGACTGGAACGAACTACAAAAATCTCTGAAACTGGAAACACCTATCTCCCTCACTAGCTTTAAGCACCAGCTGTCAGAGCAGCTCATAGATTACTGCACCTGTACATAACCCATCTACAATTTAGCCCAAACAACTACCTCTTTACCTACTGTATTTATTATTTATTTATTTTGCTCCTTTGCACCCCATTATTTCTGTCTCTCTTTGCACTTTCTTCCACTGCAAACCAACCATTCCAGTGTTTTTTAGTTTTTATTTTACTTGCTGTGTTGTACTCACTTCGCCT
>NC_036854.1:32295047-32303695 GCF_002910315.2 Salvelinus sp. IW2-2015 | reverse complement strand
CTTCTCCCCTGACCCATGCTGTCTAATCACCTCCTTTGAATTACATGCCTGTCACAGTTACCAGCCCTTTCCAAGGCTTAACATCTTATCATTTTCACTGTCCTCCAGGTTCCCTTGGGAGCGTTCATCTCATGAGCTTGAGCCCTGATAAGTTCCTTTCGCTGAGGATGGCTCATCCTCTCACAGTTCTGGGTGACTTTACCTCCCCACGTCTACCTTTGACTCATTCCTCATTCTGCTCCTTCTTTCCCTCCTCTCCTCTTTTGACCTCACCCTCTCCTCCTACTCACAAGGCAGGCAATACGCTTGACCTATCTTTACTAGATGCTGTTCTCACTAATCTCATTTGCAACTTCCCCTCCAGTCTCCGACACTACCCCATGGCCTTTTTATATTTTTATTTATTTATACATATATTTGTTTGCCTTCACCTCCCTTATCTCACCTCACTTGCTCACATTGTATATAGACTTATTTTTTTTCACTGTATTATTGACTATATGTTTGTTTTACTCCATGTGTAACTATGTGTTGTTGTATGTGTCGAACTGCTTTGCTTTATCTTGGCCAGGTCGCAATTGTAAATGAGAACGTGTTCTCAATTTGCCTACCTGGTTAAATAAAGGTTAAATAAATAAATAAATAAAAAAGGTTTGTGACAATACAGAATTTACTTTCTGCAATTTTGATAGGTTCCCAAACATTTTTCCATTGCAGCACCTAAAAAGACTTACCACCAAATAACTACAACTCTGTTTAACAGTGTTTGGCTGTAATCCATGAGGAACTGGCCACAACCCACTATATTAGAACCCCTGCAATGCACACAACACTAGTGTTTGTTTACATGCATGTCTGTGGTACCACTGCCATCTTCTGGTAGACTGAGCTACATGCACCTGGAATTCAAAACTTCCCCTGTCCTGCAACAGAGGGATGACACACACACAAACACTATCTTTGCACAGGGTCGTGTGTGTTAAATACACAGTGTTTATGTTTTTGCAGCTGGTAGATTAGGTAATATCTGAGTAGAAAACAAGCGGATGGTACAGTGATGCAGAATCACAAGCCCCACTTCACTTCCTGCAATCCTATGACACTTCTGACTAGACAGACACCACTTCCCCTTTCAATATGAAGAGAGAGAGAAGGAAAGAGAGAAGGAAGGATCGAGAGAGAGACCCTATAGCCCATCACCAACCAATTTATATCTGGGAGGATTGGTAAGCCCATCATTTCAGATCCTGTCAGGTGGGGTTTGAAATGGGATCAGCTGATGGTTGTTGGGAGACTAGGTTCCCTGATGCCCATCTCATGACCAACTCGCTCACATTCCAATATTGGACACAAACAGTGAACTGTGTGCACCAACACACAACACTTCTTTACTGTGTGTTTGTGTGCGTGTTTGTCCATGTCATTACATATAACTGATCATGTTGTTCTAAGGTTGGACCTGTTCCCCACACCTACTGCTCCTTGAGCTCACTGTATCTGCAATCAATATTGGGCCACGAGGTGTGTATGTGTATGTGTGTGTGTGCGTGTCTTTTGCCCACACCCATAAAGTCAACCAAACACACCTATACAGTGTTTGCCTGGTTGTCTTTCCTGACTAGAAAAGACAAGTGGTTCCAAGTGAATTATCTTCACCCTAAATTACATTTAGGGAACACTCAACCACACTGAAAAAGCAGGTATTTTCTTTAAACACACACACGAGTTATAAAGAATGCCATTCGAGAGAGGAGAGAGATACATTACCACCACAAGACACTCTCTCCATCCCTCTCTCTTTCTCCCCATCTCATCAACTCTCTCTTTCTCCCCATCTCATCAACTCTCTCTTTCTCCCCATCTCATCAACTCTCTCTTTCTCCCCATCTCATCAACTCTCTCTTTCCTTCCCTCCTTTGGTTGGCTCAGTGTAATATTCTCATATTATTTCCTCAGATCATCTCTGATCTCCACAAGGGCCTTAATAGGAGCTAGGTTTTTCTTTTGTAAAATAAGACTTTTTCAGGACTGTCTCTTTCGCAACTTCCTCTCTCCTACCCCAGAGTGGTGGGGTAACGGCTAAACACTACTTCTGCTAAAGCCTAAGTGTGCTACAGATTCCGGTTCAAGTGCCTTACTTGGCCTTAGATCAGTGGGGTAAAACAGGGGCGACAACCCAGGTTCAATACCCAGTTGACTACATTGGTGCTGTGACCCGGATTTCAAATCCACACACAAGAAGCTGGCCATCTGCAGTGGGCTACTGTACTGCAGCATCCCGGTCGCCCCTGCACAATCAGTTATACGTAATTGGATTTCAAAAACACTAACTGTAATCAGTTATGTTAACAGCAAAAACTATTGTAATCAGATTACAGATACTTTTGAAAAACTAGATGTTACTTCTTGAATTACTTTTACATTCAGAAAGGAATTTTGTGGAAAAAAATACCTGACACCTTTCTGTTTTTCCAATTACATTCAATTCAGCATTGAAAAAAGGAGCAAGTTTAAGTTTGTTCCACCAGACTCTAGGATGGTGTGTCATCATAGCAGTCAGAGACCAATATGATGACACACCAAATGCACTTTTTTTTTATTTCACCTTTATTTAACCAGATAGGCCAGTTGAGAACAAGTTCTCATTTACAACTGCGACCTGGCCAAGATAAAGCAAAGCAGTGCGACAAAAACAACAACACAGAGTTACACATAAACAAACCTACAGTCAATAACACAAAATAAAAGAAAAATAGAAAGATCTATGTAGAAGAGTAGGGAGGTAGGAAATAAATAGGCCATAGAGGTGAAAATAATTACAATTTAGCAATAACACTGGAGTGATAGATGTGCAGATGATGATGTGCAGGTAGAGATACTGGGGTGCAAAATAGCTAAAATAAATAACATGGGGATGAGGTAGTTCGGTGGGCTATTTACAGATGTCTTGTCTTCTAATGCCTCTTACGGGAAAGTAATCAAAAAGTAGCATAAAGTACTTATATGATGTTACTGAGTTTGGTTAATCCAAAAATTACGTTACTGATTACAATTTTGGACAGGTAACTAGTAACTGTAAATGATTACATTTAGAAGGTAACCTAGCCAACCCTGACCATACCCATTGATTCGGTCTGACAAGGGAGTCGACCAGTCAGATATTTCTCTACGGTTGGAGGATAAGAGTTTGTTTGCTTGTTTGATTTCGAATACAAATTAACCATGGAGTGGGACAGACTCCCTCAACTTTTCCTAGACAATAATCTTCGTCATCAAGGAAATAATTTAACCGGAGTTTATGACAATATACACACCATAGGCAAATACCTACATAAAGGTTGTGAAAATGAAAACATAGCTACCTTATTAAGTAGAATCGGGTAATTAATTACACACGGGTTGAAGGCTGGTAAATTAGGGGTTCCCGGTGATCGGTTTGAGGAGTAAACGTCGAGTGCGGAGCCAGACGGAACCATCCACACCACGCTACACTACGCCACGCCACGCCACGCCCCCCTCCCCTCTCTCGCTGCCCTCCCCTCTCTCGCTCCTCTCCTCTCTCTCTCTCTCCCTCTCTCTCTGTCTCTGTCTCTGTCTCTCTCTCTCGCGCGCTCTCTCTCTCTCTCTCTCGCTCTCTCTTTCGTTCTGCCTCTCAGCTGGAGAAAAAAAATTACGCAACCAACCTGTCAATCGCAATAGGTTTATGTCCCCCAGTCAGAGAGAGWGGTGAAGAGGAAGAGAGAGATGGAGAAAGAAAGGGAGTCAATACTGTTGTGTGTATTCAGATGCCCAGGCGTGCAGTGAATAAAATATTGATTGTGGCAACCTCTCTCCCCCCCCCCTCTCTCTATCTCCTCTGGTAATCAGAAAGCAGTTGTGTTGAAAATTCACCGATAATTGACAGCCATTAACCTTCCACACAGAGGCGGCTTGAATCTCCCACATACTGCCTTTATCGCGCTCTCTCTCTCTCTCCTTCTCTCAATTCAAGGGCGATATATTGGCATGGGAAACATGTTTACATTGCCAAAGCACTGTCTCACCCGGGGATGGTTGTGAGGTCTGTGTTCTGGGAAGGAAGCAGAGATAAGCGGAAGGTTGTGGGTGCGTTCCAGATAACGCACATTGGGCAAGTTGACTTGCACAGAATATCAATTCTTTACAATGTCTGGGGAAGCTTCTCAGCAAATATGTCATTGATTTCTGCAGGCCTGCAGTGCAAAATGTGTGTATCTGGAACGCACCCTTATTGATTCCCCTGCTGCTGTTTAGACCACTGCAGCAAGGTGGTTCATTGGTTCAGCCGACTATTACTACCAGAAATGATGCAACCATAAACAAAGCTGTACTCTGAAAGCAACCCAGTCTCTACATACACACAATTTTTTTTACAGATGAGTAATTTTGCGCATTGGGTACCAATACAGTCCAGAGGAGCCTTGCATTCCTAGAGAGAGAGAAAAAAAGAGAGAGCAAGAGAGCGAGAGAGACAGAGAAATATCAAATAAAATTGTATTTGCCACATGATTCGAAGACAACAGGTGTAGACTAACAGTGAAATGATTACTTACGGATCCTTTCCAACAATGCAGAGTTAAAGATAAGATAACAAATATATTTTTTTATTAAATAGTGACATGACGAATAAATACACAGTGAATAACAAATAAAAATAAAGAGTAAAAATAACATGGCAATATACAGGGAGTAGAAAATAACATGGTTGTATACAGGGAGTAGAAAATAACAAGGCTATATATACGGAGTACAAAATAACATGGCAATATTTATTTTTATTTAACCTTAATTCCACTAAACTTGCATAAAAATGTTTAACTACGCCAGTCAGTTAATTAAGAACAYATTCTTACTTACAATGATGGCCTACCCCGGCCAAACCCGGACGATGTTGGGCCAATTTTGCACCGCCCAATGGGACTCCCAATCACAGCCATTTGTAATACAGCCAGGAATCGAACCAAGGTCTGTAGTGACACCTTTAGCACTGGGATGCAGTGCCTTAGACCGCTGCGCTACTCAGGAGCCCTATATACTGGGAGTGCCAGTACCAAGTCGATGTAAAGGGTACGAAGTAATTGAGATAGCTATGTACTGTACATATACAGTGCCTTCAGAAAGTATTCAGACCCCTTGACTTTTCACATTTTGTTAGGTTACAGCCTTATTCTAAAATGTATTAAATCGTTTTTTTCCCTTACTGGGTGCCCTTTGTCAAACTCCAAGCGGGCTGTCATGTGCCTTTTACTGAAGAGTGGCTTCCGTCTGGCRACTCTACCATAAAGGCCTGATTMGTGGAGTGCTGCAGAGATGGTTGTCCTTCTGGAAGGTTCTCCCATCTCCACAGAGGCACTCTAGAGTTCTGTCAGAGTGACCATCGGGTTCTTGGTCACCTCCCAGACCAAGGCCCTTCTCCCCCGATTGCTTGGCTGGGCGGCCAGCTCTYGGAAGAGTCTTGGTTGTTCCAAACTTCTTCCATTTAAGAATGATGGAGACCACTGTGTTCTTGGGGACCTTCAATGCTGCAGAAATGTTTTGGTACCCTTCCCCAGATCTGTGCCTCGACACAATCCTGTCTCGGAGCTCTATGGACAATTCCTTCGACCTCATGGCTTGGTTTTTGCTCTGACATGCACTGTCAACTGTAGGACCTTATATAGACAAGGATGATCTCAAGGATGATCAATGGAAACAGGATGCACCTCATAGCAAAGAGTCTGAATACTTATGTAAATACGTTTTTTCAGTTTTTCATATATTTATTTTTTGCTAAYYATTTCTAAAAACCTGTTTTTGTTTTGTCATTATGGGGTATTGTGTGTAGATTGCTGAGATTTTTATTTAATTTAATACATTTTAGAATAAGGCTGTAACGTAACAAAATGTGGAACAAGTCAAGGAGTCTGAATACTTTCCAAAGGCACTGTAGGTAGGGCTAAAGTAACTAGGCTACAGGATAGATAAAAGACAGTTGCAGCAGCATATGTGGTGAGTCTGAAAGTGTGTGTGTGTGTGTGTGTGTATGTGTGGCGTCAGTATGCATGTGTGTGCATGTTATGTGTGTGTGGGTGTATATGTGTGTAGGGGTGTCAGTGTATGTGTGACTGTGGGGGTAGAGTCCAGTGTATCTGCATAAAGTCAGAGCAAGAGAGTTATTATTTTTTTTAAAGGTCAATGCAGGCAGTCCGGAGAGGGGGAGAGTGGGAGGAAGGGAGAAAGTAATCACCATTCCGGTTCAACAGAATTTCATAAAAATCAAGATGGAGTGAGCATGATGCAACCAACTGCTAAGAAATCATGGTGTTGTGGTGATAGAGCAGGAACAGCCAACACAGGGCTTGAACTGGCAACCTTGCTATTATAGGACAAGCTCACGAGGTCCAGACCTCTGGGTGGAGGCTGTAGTGCCCTCACATTGAGGGTTGCTACAGTTAGACTGAGTGCCATAGTGCCAATGTAACATTCTCTAGCAGAAGACTTTGGCTCTATTTCAATCTGATAATGACATAATGGACCTTCCTGCCTGCCAGGACAGGATTCTAGTGTGCTGTTATGATATTACTCCAGCAGTCTACAGCACTGCTTTACAATCCTTTCTAGTCTAAGCTCCATGCTATTGTGACCCTCCTGCTCGAACCTGTCAGGACAGTTAGGTGGGAAGATTAGGTGGAGGACAATTGTTAGGGAATTCAGCCTCCCTCTTTTTCTCTTTCAACTCAAATACATTGAAATGAGCTTTATTGGCATAAATGGGTATTGGGTACGACTGTTGTCAAGGCAATGCAATTAAATCATTCCATTAGGATAATTGTTACTTTCAATTATCTCTCTCTCCACAAAGATAGGAAGCAGAAGGTGAGAGTGTGGTACGTGTTTTACCTTCAGCATCACTCTGTCAAAAGGGAAATATAGTATTATTTCTAACACAGATATCTACATACAGTACCAGTCAAAGGTATGGACACACCTACTCATTCAAGGGTTTTTCTTTATTTTTACTATTTTCTACATTGTAGAATAATAGTGAAGACATCAAAACTACGAAATAACACATATGCAGACCTTTGGCATTCTAGTTGTCAATTTGTTGAGGTAATCTGAAGAGATTTCACCCCATGCTTCCTGAAGCACCTCTCACAAGTTGGATTGGCTTGATGGGCACTTCTTATATGCTCAAGCTGCTCCCACAATAGCTCAATAGGTAGCCTAGTGGTTAGAGTGTTGGGCCAGTAATTGAAAGGTTGCTAGATCAAAGCTGACAAGTCAAAATCTGTWGTTCTGTCCATGAACAAGGCAGTTAACCCACTGTTCCCTGGTAGGCTGTCATTGTAAATATGAATTTGTTCTTAAATTACTTATCTAGCTAAATAAAAGAATGGGTTGAGATCCAGTGACTGTGCTGGCCACTCCATTATAGGCAGAATACCAGCTGACTGCTTCTTCCCTAAATAGTTCTTGCATAGTTTGTTGTCATTATCCTATTGTAGGAGGAAATTGGCTCCAATTAAGCCCCATCCACAGGGTATGGCATGACGTTGCAAAATGGAGTGTTACCCTTCCTTCTTCAAGATCTCTTTTACCCTGTACAAATCTCCCACTTCACCACCACCAAAGCACCACCAGACCACCACATTGCCTCCACCATGCTTGACAGATGGCATCTTTTCATTTTTTCTGCATCTCACGAATGTTCCTCTTTGTGATCCGAACACCTCAAACTTAGATTTGTCTGTCCATAACCCTTTTTTCCCAATCTTCCTCTGTCCGGTGTATGTGTTATTTTGCCCATCTTAATCTTTTATTTTTATTGACCAGTCTGAGATATGGCTTTTTCTTTGCAACTCTGCCTAGAAGGCAGTCGCCTCTTCACTGTTGACGTTGAGACTGGGGTTTTGGCGGGTGCTATTTAATGAAGCTGCCAGTTGAGGACTTGTGAGGGGTCTGTTTCTCAAACTAGACACTCTAGACACTCCTCTTTCTATTCTGGTTAGAGCCAGTTTGCGCTGTTCTGTGAAGGGAGACAGCGTTGTATGAGATCTTCAGTTTCTTGGCAATTTCTCGCATTGGAATAGCCTTCATTTCTCAGAACAAGAGTAGACTGGCGCGTTTCAGAAGAAAGTTCTTTGTTTCTGGCCAATTTGAGCCTGTAATCAAACCCACAAATGCTGATGCTCCAGATACTCAATTAGTCTAAAGAAAGCCAGTTTTATTGCTTCTTTAATCAGAACAACAGTTTTCAGCTGTGCTAACATAATTGCAAAAGGGTTTTCTAATGATTAATTAGCCTTTTAAAACAATAAACTTGGATTAGCTAACCCAACGTGCCATTGGAAGACAGGAGTGATGGTAGCTGATAATGGGCCTCTGTACGCCTATGTAGATATTCCATTAAAAATCAGCCGTTTCCAGCTATAATAGTCATTTACAACATTAACAATGTCTCCACTGTATTTCTGATCAATTTGATGTTATTTTAATGTAAATATTTTTTGCTTTTCTTTGAAAAAAAATATTCATAGTTTTGATGTCTTCACTATTATTCTACACCGTAGAAAATAGTACAAATATAGAAAAATCTTGAAAGAGTAGATGTGTCCAAACTTTTGACTGGTACTGTGTATATACAGTTG